>NW_018405240.1:82255-126027 GCF_002113885.1 Mizuhopecten yessoensis
TCAATAACCAAAAGGTCCAGGGTACTGAAATTGGGCCTGTAGCAATCAGGGCTACCAAATTTGTTCAAATGAATGACCTTGACCCACTTTCAACCTAATGTCATTGTTTGTCATTCAAGGTCACACTGATATTCTGCCTGTAGCTGTATTTTAGTCCACTTTTAAGATTACAAGTGTGAGATTAATACCAGGTGAGCGATGCAGGCCCATTGGGCCTCTTGTTCTTGTATAGAATCAGAGGTGCTAGTTTCAAATATTTTTTTTAGTCTTAAATCTGTATGCTAGATATTGAATAAGGTGGTTTTTTGTTTTTTGTCACTTTGAATACTATTTCTGTTCGTGTTAAAAACAAAATCAACTCTCTGTATAAATATATCAGGTGACCATTAAGGCCCATGGGCCTCTTGTTGTAAAAGTAATAATTTATACATTGCAAACGGTAGAATCGGCAATGATAGATTCATTGGTAAAAATACTTGTAAATATGTGGGTTTATAAAATTAAAGGGAAGTTAGGGAGAGGGACTGGTCCATGATCGCACTCATTCACGCGCACCTGTGTGCACAAATTAAAATTTGGCGAAACTGAATCAAGACTTTGAAGGCCTTGTGAGGTTGGAGCTGACTCGACTGAAACGGTCATAAAATTATTGTACTTTGTGTTATACAACAAGAGGCAATAAATATGATCGTCTTTATGGCCTCCGTTTCCGAGATATTGTGATTTTTTTCTGAATAAAAACACCTTTGCCCCAAGCGGCAATCGGGGCAAAATAGGTACATGTATATGTGTTGGGGATATTTTCCATTTTTGTATTTCTTTTATTATCCAGTAAATCTAGAAAGTTCAACAAATTTATTTGTGTTTACTTACTAAGCAAACACACTAATTTTGATGAAAATCTTGCAGAAGGAGAATCTCTGAATCAGTCCATACCAATTATAAATACCAGTAATTTATCACAACCATTCAACTACTGGGTAGTGAAGCGGATGTAAAACCAATCCATCAATCATTGAACCCTCTGATCAGATATAAAATGTGCACAACATGATCCAGCATCTCCAGCTCACCATGTGAGCTTATGCCGTACTGTGGCGTTCGTCCTTCTATCAACTTTTCCTTTTGAACGACTTATAAAGAACTGGAGGACCTAGTCTCATGATATTTTGTCAGTAGGTACCTTGGATGGAGTGCTATTAAGTTTCCTCATTAAAATGATCTTGACCTAGTTTCAAGATCACAGGGGTCAAAGATGTTAAAAACTTCAAACAAAAATATCCTAAGAATCATTTGGACTAGTCATGACACTTGGGTTTCTTATGTAGAGCAGCAGTGCAAATATTTTCCTTAATTACAGTAATTAGGTCAAAGGTCAACTTAAAGTGCTAGTCGGGGTTCAAATGTCAACATGGGTTAAAAGCTTTAACAATCTTCTTAAGTTCCATAATACCCAGGGTCATGATATTTGGTCAATAGTTACCTGGGATGGAGTGCTATAAAATTTCCTCATTAAAATTACCTTGACCTAGTTTCAATGTCACAGGGGTCAAATATATTTAAAAACTTATGTAGACCAGCTGTGAAATGTTTTCTTTATTACAGTAATGAGGTCAAGGTTCAACTTAAAGTGTTAAAATGTCTTATGTTCTAGTTACCAAATTTGGTCTGAAGTTACCTATATGTCAGTTTCATGTAACAAAAGAAACAGGTGAGCGATACAGACCCACTGGGCCTCTTGTTTACTTTGTTCCTAGCTTCTTCTCTCGGATGATGCGGTTTGCATATAATGCAACACACTCTGTGCCATTGTTTAGTGATTATATTTCTGCATTTCAAATTGAAATTGACTCTTATTAGTATCCTCGTTATCTAGCCTGAGACATTGTTGTTAAATGGAACTAACATCATGTACCCCCTCACCTCTAACCCCTGCATGTAGGGCGTAGGAATTGTACCTGCTGCCCCCATTGCATGATAGTAAGAGGCGACTAAATTTCGGATCTTATCTTTTTTCTTCTTTCTAAACAACTTTTCTTCCTAATGTCTCCATTGACAATGCCTCACTTTTGGCCTTTAGTCGAGCGTTCGCTCCTGTGAGGAAGGATTGGGGTTCTGTACCCTGGCCAAGACATACCAAAGTCTGTAAAAATGGTAGTTTATACTCTTACTTAACGCTCAGCACTTTTAGAGTGGGACGACTGGTTCGCCCGTTGTCAGTATAATGTGACCAGGTGGGGTGTCCTGCTTGGTGTCTTCGGCAGTATGTTTCAGTGAGGTAGCACTAGAAAGTCGGCATCAGTTCTGCGTTATCACAAGGAGACAAATGCGAACATATCGCAGCATCCCCCCACCCCCACCCACCCACCAAATAAAAAACACGCATACACTACACGCATGCATGTTGCACACAGGGGAGACCACTTAAATGACCATAGCTGTTGATAATACTAAATCAAACCGAACCAAACCCCCTCACCTATAGCTACCTGATGACATGTACCCAGTTCAAACAGGTAGTTCGGGCTACGACCGGAAAGTTTGCCCTAGGGTATGGACCGGACACGGATTCTGTTGATGATCAGCTCATGACACAGCAGAAGTACTGGAGAGACATTCAAATACCCGATTATTATACGTCCGTCGTCCGACGGGTCGTATGATGGTATGGGCTGCGTTGTCCGATGACCGTCCGTTAACGTTTCCTTGTCATCGCTCTCCTGCCTTCATTCATGAACAAATCTTGATGAAACTTGGTACACATAATATTGCATACCAATATAGCTCGAACGAGTTCGCATTTCAGAAGTTAATGTGCATTCTTTGTGGAGTTTTATTGCCAAATTGTGTAGAAAATGCAAGAACTCTTTTAATTTTTTAATCAACTCCTTTTATATTGTGTACAGTAATGCTAGAAGCAGTAATGTTCAACATATATTACGGGTTTTTCTGTCGAGTTTCAACTTTCCGCTTTTTGGCATGTCACACTTGACATAGCAACGCTGTTCATTGTATTTGCCGTTAACTTTTGCTTGTTTACGCGATAACTCAAACAATTGTTCTTCAATTTTTTGTTTAACTTGGTTTTTGTTTCATTATACTCCTGCTTAACGCTCAGCAAATTAGGAGTGGGACGACTGGTTCGCTCGTTGTCAGTATAATGTGACCGGTTGGGGCGTCCTCCTGGGGTCTTCGGCAGTATGTTTCAGTGAGGTTGCACTATAAAGTCGGCATCAGTTCCGCGCTATCACAGGGAGACAGACACGAACATATCGCAGCCTCCCAAAATACACACACATACACTACACTCATGTATCTTGCACACAGGGGAGGCCGTCCTTAAATGACCTTAGCTGTTAATAGGACGTTAAACAAAATCAAACAACCAACAAAAAATCTTTACCTGAATGCATTGGATGAGTTCTTAAATTGTGATATTTAAATGCTATTCAGAGTTTTGTCCCTTTTTCATTGCGGGGCTATGCTCCTTCCATTGCCAAATAAGGGCGTTGTGTAGTAAATGCAAGAGCTTTTTTTTTAAATTTTGAATTAAGTTTAAAACATTTTATTACATTATAAGTACAAAAGTTTGAGCACAAGTTATTGCAACTTACAAACGCCTTTTCCATAATGCTTTACAAAATATAAATATAATGCAATTTCTAATAATACATAAGTTAATTTACAGCATAGTTAAGAGAGGGGGAGAAGGAGGGAGGGAGATTTTAGCCTGACTTGCACCAGAATTAAAACTAAACACTGTTGACCGACCCAGCTGGACTATAAACACATTCATTACTCACTACAAATTGTTCATTACATTCCTGAACATCTTCCGTAACCACCCAGACCCTCTCCTTTTCCGTAGTCTCTCATTTGATAATACCAGCTGGGACAACAATGTTATCTTAGCGGTTGAATAAGTTATTTCATTTAGCACAATATTACAGTTACCTCGGATAATGAAAATGAAACAATTAAATTAATAGCATCGAGTAATTTTCTCTTAAAATCTGTTGCTAGATTTAATGAAATTTTAAACATAAAAAGACTTCCGAATTTGTGTCAATCGACAAGTCTTCATTACCAAATAAAAGCAAATCTTAATCATATGGTACCTCTAACTTCAATTGGTTTACTCGCTGAAAAGGGATGTTTCTTTCAATACTATAAGGCGACCTACGGTCCAGTCCCCATTACCAAAATAAGAAGGAGGAAAAGATTGATGGTCTGGTTTCAGGGAATTTTTAACGATATTCATTCAATGAAATAATCATTTCTGTTTCTCATAGGATAGCGAACTATATCTGGTACAGTGAAGGAAAGCGGGGAAGTAAATAGTCTGATGTTTGATTAGTATGCATTTTAAACAAGAGCAGATAATGTTTCTAAACCTGATTCAAAATTTAAAGAATAGGTACTTAATTCTTAAAGTGCATCTCGTTTTAATAGAAAATTAAAATTNATTATGAATATCATTATGATTAAACGTTACCAGCCAAGTTTAAGACCACGAGTTTAAAGAAGCAAGGTCTTTATTTAGGATAGTTTGAATTTCAAGACTGGAAGAGGAGGAGCATTGAAGTGAAGTGTCATCTGCGAAAAGAGGAGATGCTGACATCAGTTTTATCGTTGATAGATAGAACCTTGGGGAACCCCTGCATCAATAGAACCTTATTTCGAGAACGACTCATTAACACATACTTTTTGCTGCCTTTGATGTAAGTAATCCATTAACCAGATCAATAACTCTCCGCCTATTCTGTAGGATTTTAACTTAATGTACAATCCATTATGCAAAAATCTATCAAAGGCTTTTGAAATATCAAAAGACAAAACATTCATGTTTTTTTTTCTTCAAGCGATAATCATATGTAATGTAATTATACATTTCAATTAATTGGTATACCGTTGAATGTCCTGACAATAAACCAGATTGATATTTATAGAAAGAAAGCGGATTATCAAAAAAATAGTTATAGATATGTTTAAAAATAGCACATTCAAAAACCTTGCCAACAGTAGACAAGAGAGAAATGGTGCGCTATTCATATCACCCTACGTTGGTGGTCCGTCCTTAAACTATTCTTGTTTGCGCTATTTCTCTGAAAGTACCAAAGGGATCAATCTGGAAGGTTCCTAATGGCGCATCGTTTTGCATATCGAATTTTGGGTCTGTTCAAAAATCCAAAATGACAGGCAGCCGTCTTTCATTTGAGAGTTAAAGTGTGTTAGCGCTATTTACATCTGAACATACCAAATGGATGTTTCTCAAATTTCACATGAAGGTTCCCCATGGTCCTTAGTTATCCAATCAAATTTTGGAACTGATCACAAAACCAAGATGGCCATCAGTCAGTCATCTTGAATTTGAGAGTTAAAGCTTGTTAGCGCTATTTTTCAGAACCTACTAAAAGGATCGTTCTAAAATTTCACGTGAAAGTTGCCTATGATCCATTGTTGTGCATGTCAAATTTTGGGACTGATCACAGATCAAGATGGCCGACAGGCAGCCATCGTTAATTTGAAAGATAGATCAAGATGGCCGACAGGCTACCATCGTTAAATTGAAAGTTAAAGTTTGTTAGCTCCATTTATCACAACGTACCAGAGAGATCTTTTGCAAATTTGATCTGTAGGTTACCCTTAGTCCTTGGTGGTACATGGCAACTTTTCAGGTAAACTAATCAAACAGATAGGAGAAAAGATTGAACAGACAGAACTGTTCGAAGATGGTACGATGGCGGGCGCCAAAATCCCTCTGGGATCTCTTGTTTGAATGATGGCATAACTTTTGCAAGATTCCATAATTTAGGATAAACACCAGCAGACAGTGAAATATTAAATAATAACTCGAGAGGTTTACAAATAGTATGGCAAACATTCTTAAACATGTAATGACTTATTCGTCCGGCCCGAGGCTTTGCCGAGTGTCAGTATTTAATCTAATGAAATCAAAACGTTTATTGGTTTGGGCGCAATATCCGGAACCTAAACATTACGCTCGTCAATACGAGTTATACTACAGAAATATTCATTTAATAAGTTGGGTTTACCTTTATCACTACTAATTATGTTTTCAGTTACTGGATCTACGAGAGTATAGTCTGTGATGTACCACTAGATTTCATCACTCGTTTATCAATCTCCGATACACTTTAGGATCAGACGTACAATAATCATCAATGATGCCTGGACATTTTGATAAAATAAATAAACGACTATACTTTTTTCATATTATTTACCTTATTACGCTGACTCTTAACCTTTTGAATGTCGTGAAGACGGTTTGATTTTCTAGCAATTGTATGTAACCCATCACGATTTCATATATTTTTTCTTTGTTCCGAAGTCATTCAAAGTTTGTCATTCGGCCTGCTAATAAATTCCTTAGTAGGTTTACACATTATAACAAATTCTATAAACACATTAGTAAAAGTTTCCCAAGCAATATCCACCGATTCACAGTTCACAAAAAAAACGTTCCTCTACGGTCCAAACATTTCTGGTTGTTTATATTTCCTCACTAATATTAATGTCAACTCGAGTTAATGTCCGGAGTGAGGGTTTACTGTAATGTTAATCACAGTGAAAGGATTATTAGCATCGATTTCATTATGTTTCCACTGTACATGGGCGGATTGTTCGAGTGGTTAACACTCCGCCTTCCATGCAGGCGGCCGGGGTTCGATCCCCGAAGTCGCCGTACGCATGGAATATTAGAGAACGTGTTTTTCTCCTGCCCACACAACTCCAACAACCCAGGTGGCGTATAAAATGGTCTGGGGTGGGTGTTGTGGTATCTGTGCTATAGCATTCAAGTGAGGTGGCACTATAAAAGATACCGTTGGAAGCGCGGTCCCACTACAAACAGAACACAATACATCTCCAGTACACACACAGGCATACACACATAGGGAGATATTACCCAGGCGGCATAGGACTAATAGTTAGCTCCTGATAAGGCAGCCCCTGCGAATTCCTCAATATCGTATTGATTAATATATAAAATTGTATATCTATGTACTGTAAAGCGCTTTAGAGTGGCTTATGTTAGCTAGATAGGGCGCTATATCATATGTTGTATATTATTATCATTATTATTATTACTACATGCAAATTATGCTTAATATATACATATATATATATATATGGGGCAAAGAAGTAATTCCAACAGTGTGGACAAGTTTAGATTGTCAAATTTTCGGAGCGATCCGCTCCTTTATCAAGACACAGTGAAACAGAACAGTTACATGTACATACACATCATATTACAAGAAGATAGAACTGATATACTATAATTGAAAATATAGCTATCATATAAAACCAATAGTCCCCTCGGGTAAAGACAGCCGAAGGCAGCAATTAAGCTGAGAGCATCACCAGCCCCGAACGCTGATGTAGAGGACCTATTCTTTGACCCATATATATATAGATATAGATATAAAAAGACTCGTGATACCAACGATATTCCTCAATTAACATCTACAGCCACATAGAAGAGCTTCGTACCTTTGGCCTGAGGACTACAACACAGAAGACATCACTTCCAAAACCTCCCTAACTGTAACCCCCCCCCCCCCCTTTTTTTTTTTTTAAAAATCCTTTAACCAGAGATATATGTATTATACTTGTATATGCAGTACTGGTTTTATACGCCTCTGTTTTAACAACCCCTATGTTAACTTCTCAAACCAAAACTATTTTAGACAAACAGTATTATATAAGTGTCTAATCAGAGACGTATACGCTTCTGGTCTGATGTACTGACAAAAAAGATAGCTGAATCTTAATAAGAGTTAGTACAGGCGTGGGCTTTACTGAAATGGGGATGCCCAGGGGGCGAAAAATGAAGTACCGATGGGGGATGTGCTCCCCGCTTAGCTAAGGCCACTCCTGATAGCGGTCATGGTCATTGTAGCGGTACAATCGTAACTAACACGCCGGTCTGTTCAGGTTTACTGATATCCTGGTAAATTAGCAAAAGGAATCTGGCATAAGATGACTTCACACGTTAGGATTAATATTGTGATTTTACTGAAACTATCATAAAATAGTTACAAGTATTTTGTCATCTAGAAATATAAATTTATGATTTTAAAGTAAAATAAAATCGTGCTTAGATATATCACCGAATTAGAAGTCCGTGATAGATCACGTGGATATATAAAAAGAAGTTGACGAATATGAAAATTTTAAATAGTGACATCACCATACAAAAGGACTGGAAATGTTTCTGTCAGTTATAAGATATAAAGTATATGGTTTATTTCCTATCAAAATACCTCTTTGGTGCAGATTAAGGAAGGACATTCTGAAAAATAAAACTATTATGTACATGTATGTAAGCGAATCATTTTAAAAGAAATGCTGCCGTTATTCGTCAGATACTGTATGAAGGCGGCGTTGGTGACATCACGGACTTAGATAATCTAATCTAATTCCGTGGTGACATCGATATCGCCCAACCCCTCACCCACACACTTTTGGAATTTTTACGGTACTAGTTGATCTGAAGCTCTTATGAATTAAGCACAAACATATATTATAATAGTGTCATTTCAAATTAATCCCCCCCCCCTCACACACACACACACACACACACACTACACACACTGTATAAAAATTATCTATGCCTCACGACCATATGTTTTCGACACATGATGAAAAGGGCTTGTAAGTGTTACTCATCTTCATTCTTATTCTTCATTATTATATACCCCAAGTTACACAACCCCGTGCACGGTGGTCGTCTTTATACTTTTCCTACTCAAAATTTGAATTATATTAAAACGGTACGTAAAATATAATCAGAGACGTATACAACCAGGGATGTGTAGTGTCACACATCCCTGATACAACGTGGTCTAACCTTTACGGACCCGAGAATGAGTTACAATAATATTTGTTTGGACTTATCCTGATATGTCGGAGTTATCATTCTGCTCGAGTGTTGGTTGAGATACATCTAGTTAACACTTCCTAAATTCTCAGATTTCATGAGAGAATTTTGAACTAGATACGTCGACAAAGGACGTCTATGCGTCCACAGGGACCCGAGAGGCTTAACATTTCTGGGGTGCGGTTGGAAGGAGGAGTGGGATTTATTTCGAGAAATGATGTTAACCACTAAAACATCTAATTTATACTTCCTAAATTCTCAGATTTTGATATCTACGCGACGCCGAAACACAGTGTGGATACATTCAAAAATGAGTCCTTCACTTCACAAGAAGAAGAGCATCTAATTATACACTTTACACATGTTCAGCGGGATAGGTCCAAACAAACCAACTGTAGCAAATTCCCGGGTCCCTGCGTCTGAAACCACACCGTGTCCTCGTGAGCATTACCTTCGAAAGAACAACAGCCGCAGGTAACAGGGGTGATAATAGCAAAGGTAAGGTAAAAGCAAAGACCAAATGATCGTTGGGATTTCTCAAAATGACGGTCAAGAGAAAGCAATAGAAAACTAAGGTTCAAGGCTAATTAATTAAAAGAAGGGAAGTACATAAGTAATTTAGGTTTCAGATAATGTTGTGTAACTTGAAGTACAGCAGTGGACAGAATACATACATGTATGTTGTGTTGTAATTATTAGATGTGTATAGATAAGATACATATAACTAACGCTCCGGCTTCAATATCATTCATATAAATACTCATTATAATTATCAAATAATATCACTAAAGACAATATCATAAGAATTATACCTGTTTGAGATCTAGAAGGACGATTTTAAGAAAAAACAATAATTACACGGAATTCGCTTGCAGCATTTCAGCTGGATTTGTAAGATAACTCATTACGTTCGCTTGTTGTATAGATATGATGCTATTCATATCCAATATTTTCATATTTTATCTCATTTAGAACATTTGCTATCGCCTACTTTAAAAACAAACAATTACACGTACATCATTTTCTTTGGGTTGTATTATTTTCCGACAAATTGATCAAATATACCCTTTTAACAACAAATTCAGAATTTGAAACTTAAAAAAATAAACTACCTACTAGACGTATCCATAAGAAGTGTTGATGTAGAAGAACCATTGTTCAAGATTATTCCCGTAACCTTACCTAGAAATAATATTTGGGGGAAATAAAGAATTTCAAAAAAGATAAGTGAGAAACTACCAACATCAAATATACTTTTAATCTTATTATTCATATAAAGGAATGTGTTTCGGCGTCGTGTAGATTAACTGATTAGATGTTAAATTTAATGTACTGTTGAGTTCCAAACGGATGTCATTAGAAGTTTAATTTCATTTGAAAACGAATTATTAATATACATAAAAAATCGTCGGAAAAATCACTGTTCATTTTTTTTTGTGCTGAGGGGGAAAATGTTACTTAATAATGATAATAATAATAATATAAACATTTATATAGCGCCCTGTAGAATTACTCTTAAAGCGCGTTACAACATATAGATTATAGTATTATCACGGAATTAGATTAATCTATCGAAGTCCTTGGTTTTAGTTATAATTGTGAAACAAAAAGAAAGGCTTACAATCACTTTTATATACTTAAAAGTATATCTGCATCCGTCACATCTGAAAAACCATAGCTTTCCAATAGCTTAGCAAATAGTTAAATGTTCAGAGATGCATGAACCTTGCTATTGTTTTGAATTCTGAAGACCAGAAAATCTGTTAAATTCCCTCCTGAATGGTATCGTGCGAATCAGTCGACCTGTTCTGTCAGCGGTTGGTAGAGGATAACTTCCCCTGAATGGTATCGTGCGAATTAGTCTGTTCTAAACCACTACCTGTTCTGTCAGCGGGTGGAAGAGGATAACTCCCCCTGTATGGTATCGTGCAAATTAGTCTGTTCTAAACCACTACCTGTTCTGTCAGCGGTTGGTAGAGGATAACTCCCCCTGTATGTTATCGTGCGAATTAGTCTGTTCTAAACCACTACCTGTTCTGTCAGCGGGTGGTAGAGGATAACTCCCCCTGTATGGTATCGTGCAAATTAGTCTGTTCTAAACCACTACCTGTTCTGTCAGCGGTTGGTAGAGGATAACTCCCCCTGTATGTTATCGTGCGAATTAGTCTGTTCTATACCACTACCTGTTCTGTCAGCGGGTGGAAGAGGATAACTCCCCCTGTATGGTATCGTGCAAATTAGTCTGTTCTATACCACTACCTGTTCTGTCAGCGGGTGGAAGAGGATAACTCCCCCTGTATGGTATCGTGCAAATTAGTCTGTTCTATACCACTACCTGTTCTGTCAGCGGGTGGTAGAGGATAACTCCCCCTGTATGGTATCGTGCAAATTAGTCTGTTCTAAACCACTACCTGTTCTGTCAGCGGTTGGTAGAGGATAACTCCCCCTGTATGTTATCGTGCGAATTAGTCTGTTCTATACCACTACCTGTTCTGTCAGCGGGTGGTAGAGGATAACTCCCCCTGTATGGTATCGTGCAAATTAGTCTGTTCTAAACCACTACCTGTTCTGTCAGCGGTTGGTAGAGGATAACTCCCCCTGTATGTTATCGTGCGAATTAGTCTGTTCTATACCACTACCTGTTCTGTCAGCGGGTGGAAGAGGATAACTCCCCCTGTATGGTATCGTGCAAATTAGTCTGTTCTATACCACTACCTGTTCTGTCAGCGGGTGGAAGAGGATAACTCCCCCTGTATGGTATCGTGCAAATTAGTCTGTTCTATATACCACTACCTGTTCTGTCAGCGGGTGGAAGAGGATAACTCCCCTTGTATGGTATCGTGCGAATTAGTCTGTTCTATACCACTACCTGTTCTGTCAGCTGGTGGTAGAAGAAAAGTCGTGAACAATTTACCTTATTGTTGTAAACTACACTGAAACGATACAGAAACGCAATTTGTTTATTGAGGGCTACTTAAATATTGTTTAGCATTATGTGAATATTTCAAAGGGATGTTGTAACAAAAGGGCCATTCATTAGACTTTCGTGAATAAAAGACCATAGGCATCTCAAAATTAAAAAATAGCGGCTATTGTGTAACCGTCCATTATATCGTGTGTGACAACCTCGAATAGCTAAAGCATTTCTAAATACAGTCAAGCCTGTATTAAGAGGCTACCCAAGGGACCGGCAGAAATTGGCCTCTTAAGACAGGTGGCTGCTAAAACCAGGCTCTCCCGAAAATCATATCTGATATAATCAGTATTAAGTTAATTAATCACTTATAAATAAATCACTCAATAAATCTAGAACTTTGCAAGAATCTTTGAGCTTTCAACTTAGCGTAACGGTTTATTCACAGCACCCATGCGCCGTATGGAAAGGTTAACACTAATGTCCTGATCTCGCACAGCTATTAAAAACCAAATAAATATATTATATTATAAAAATAAATCACGACATAGTAATGAACAAAATGATGAATGTGTTTCATAGAGGTCACCAGCGTGAACATGACCTGCCAACGTCTCATAGGAAATCGTCTGGTAACACGCCATGAAGACAATCACTTACTTCTTTCATGGTTGATTGAACCCTTTAGGGTAGGCAACATGGTTAATTTATCAACAGAACGCACGATTCTTGAAAATCTATAAAAGTACTGGAGTCCCTGATTCAATAAACACATTGGAGGCAAAATTCAGTTCTGCTTAATTTGAACATTGTTTTACTCTTCTGATACACTTGGAAAAAGCGGAATGTTATTTCACTAATTTGTTTAAATGTCTATCAATATTTGTCAAAAATGAGAATGACCGATCATGCGTTTATTTCATACGAAATAGATATACTGAGTAGACTAAACCACTTCCCTGTCTTTATGTTTTGATGCTGTGCAATTCTAACGATTACGACAGTGTTGAAATACACCAAGATCTCAGGCCAAAAAACAAACAAATGTTAGTCACCAAAAACAAAAATATTTGAGAAGATTGGGTAAATGGAAGCAAACAACAATTTTGTTTCGTTTGTACGATTTATTCTACGATGAATCATGCTTAGGAGAGGTGTAAGTATAAGCGTACGTGTTGTGCTATTCGTTGCGTTAATTTCAGCTAGAGATATTGATATTCCGTGAATAATTCAAAAGCTAGAACGCCATCGTAGGGTGGCGCATAAGGGTCTAGACTTCCTATGAAGTCTATGGAAGTTATATATATATATACATATATTTCGACCTATAGGTAGGCTTGTTAACTTGTTTTATTTGTCGGCTATGGAAAAATCCCTGTAGATATACACATTACCCTATTTGCAAATTCAGCACTTAGTTATATGAAAGCGGGATTCAAGCTTGTAGTCTTTACACAATCGTCGTCGTACGGTATTATGCATCCTCGTAGGAAAAGTAGAGGATTCTTGTCCTCATCTCAACACCATATCGTTTGTCGCCAACCGTGACAGACCAGATGTAAATAATAGCAATGGTTCCGGAATCACGACGTACAAACTGATGCACTAAATATAACTAGTGACAATGACTTATGAAAACAATTCAAGTATGGAGAAAAAGTAAAACATGCACGGCAATTCGATATGCCAATCGCAAGAGCCCAACTGTATAATTCTAGCTTGTAGTATTATAACTCGAGTCTGTCTTTCCCACATTAACATCAATGAAAGGAATAACTTTATACTCACTTTATACAGATGATCAATCCCAATGTGCTAAGACTTTCCCTAACACTATGATACTTTTAATATATCTATTTTGGAGACGATTCAGAGATATCCATTTGGGCTACTTAACATTTTTATTATATGTTTCTTAATTTCAAATAAGTGTCTTTGATGTTGTGGGTATTGTTCCCTTGATTCCAACTCGGAATGGTGTGAGTTTATGGACACTTTGTCTGTTCTGGTTTCCAGTCCATGTCTGACTGACCGGCCATTATTTGTAACAACAGCTTCATATTCTTTATAACAATTGATGATTCAATAATTTCTAGTATTAATTAACTAGCTTAATTTTGACGAAAAACTGAAAATCTGCCCCGGGCATAAACAAATGCAAACGTCGGCCATTACAGGAACAAGTCGGCCAATACAGGAACAAGTGGGCCAAGGAACAAGTCGGCCAATACAGGAACAAGTCGGCCAATACAGGAACATGTTGGAACAAGTCGGCCAATTCAGAAACAAGTCGGCCAATACAGGAACAAGTCGGAACCAGTCGGCCAATACAGGAACAAGTCGGTCAATACAGGAACAAGTCGGAACAAGTCGGCCAATACAGGAACAAGCCGGTCAATACAGGAACAAGTCGGCCAATACAGGATCAAATCGGAACAAGTCGTCCAATACAGGAACAAGTCGGAACAAGCCGGCCAATACAGGAACAAGTCGGCCAAAACAAGAACAAGTCGGCCAATACAGGAACAAGTCGGAACCAGTCGGCCAATACAGGAACAAGTCGGTCAATACAGGAACAAGGCGGCCAATACAGGAACAAATCGGAACAAGTCGTCCAATACAGGAACAAGTCGGAACAAGCCGGCCAATACAGGAACAAGTCGACCAATACAGGAACAAGTCGGTCAATACAGGAACAAGTCCGCCAATACAGGAACAAGTCGGAACAAGTCGGCCAATACAGGAACAAGTCGGAACAGGTCGGCCAATACAGGAACAAGTCGGCCAATACAGGAACATGTTGGAACAAGTCGGCCAATTCAGAAACAAGTCGGCCAATACAGGAACAAGTCGGAACCAGTCGGCCAATACAGGAACAAGTCGGTCAATACAGGAACAAGTCCGCCAATACAGGAACAAGTCGGAACAAGTCGGCCAATACTGGAACAAGTCGGAACAAGTCGGCCAATACAGGAACAAGCCGGACAATACAGGAACAAGTCGGCCAATACAGGAACATGTTGGAACAAGTCGGCCAATTCAGAAACAAGTCGGCCAATACAGGAACAAGTCGGCCAAAACAAGAACAAGTCGGCCAATACAGGAACAAGTCGGAACAAATCGGCCAATACAGGAACAAGTCGGCCAATACAGGAACAAATCGGAACATGTCGGCCAATTCAGAAACAAGTAGGCCAATACAGGAACAAGTCGGAACAAGTCGGCCAATACTGGAACAAGTCGGAACAAGTCGGCCAATACAGGAACAAGCCGGAACAAGTCGGTCAATACAGGAACAAGTCGGCCAATACAGGAACAAATCGGAACAAGTCGTCCAATACAGGAACAAGTCGGAACAAGTCGGCCAATACAGGAACAAGTCGACCAATACAGGAACAAGTCGGAACTAGTCGGCCAATACAGGAACAAGTCGATCAATACAGGAAAATGTCGGTCAATACTTGCCCGCACGGTAGTACAAATTTGGCGCGAAACGAACACATCTCGTCTTAAACTTTTGATGATACGCGCAGCTTTGATTTAGATTGACTCTGACGTTGTTTTCACTCTTGGTACAGTTCGCCTATACTATATCAGCATACTTAAACTTGGTCGCATAAATGTAGCACATGTAATCTCCAGATATTTACTATCAATTCTATATTTCAACATTCTAAGTATATCAGTTATTTGGTATTTGATATTATAGATATAATTTATATGATTTTACCAATTTGCAAATCGTTTTTTTGGGTTAGTAATGTTATCAATCGCTAAGCTTGGATGCAACGTCACAGGGTCAATCTGTCTTGAGAAGAAGACAGTCTATGTATTAGCCGGATAAGAAATAATCCGTCATTTGCCAATATAATATTTTCACAAATCATCATTTCTCAGCAGCATTTTGTCTATTTCCGTCAATAAGACTTAATAAAGATCATCTGCTAAAAATTTGACATAAGACAACCAAATATGATAACAATAGGTATGACCCTAACACTGACCCTTGCTGTACGCCTGCCTGTAAGGTTTTCCAGTTAGATTTGTATTCCCCATTACAACTTTCTGTCTCCTATCAGTCAAGTTAGCTATAACACAGACAGCTAAAAACTCGAAATTTATCCCCGAATAAACTGGCGAAGAGTACTATCACCAATTACAGCTGATTGGATTAAAAAGCTTAACTATTAATGTAATAAATCCAATATGTTTCAATATACTAAAATTCATAATTTAACAGTATTTATTTATTGAATTTTCTAATTAATTACTAATTTCCATCATTTTGATTCAAGAATGTAGTTGAACATGCTGCGATCATCTTATTTTATTTTCTTGTCAAAATAAACACTGAATTATTAAATAACTACTACATTGAGCGTGACGCTTACCATTATAAAGCTATGTTATCTAGATGGTTCCTCAACCGAATCGCTTAGGCCACGTCATCTAAGACTGGCTCGGTGTATACATATACTGATATCTTCTATCGACAGATTCTCTTAGATTGGCTGTCTGGTTTTCCAGAGGCAGTTCATCAGAAAAACACAACATATCCATACAAAATATACCTAGGTTGTTTTAAACAAAATATATTTTTTTCATCTACTGAACTATTACATCTGGGACCAGAGGACAAAGTTTCGGTCATATCAACCGACAGAGGTGTCTTATGATAACGGGGACTGACTTAAACAGAAGATTGTTCGTGTCCGGTACCACACTTGACCACTGACCACCAAGGTTTCACTATGTACGTACAAAAGGATATCACAGCCGTTATCTTTTTGACTTGGATTGTTGGGATAAAAGGTAATGTTTAAAATTATTGTTTTACCTCTAAAGTTTATTTTTTTTATTCCCGTTATTTCAGTATTATTTTATATCATTATATAACCTCTGTATTTCACACGTAATTCTTTCAACATAGATGGTTATTATTGGTCAATGTGATAATATTGCCTCATATACATTTATTTATTTTTTTAGAAAATCGAAAAAAGTGAATTAGCGGTTGATTCATCTTATTTTTGATATATTATTTTGTGGCAGTCCTCAGTTTCCTTCTGAGATCATACGTGATTTGTTAAGTTATAGCCGAAGGATAAGTGTGCTGCTAATACAGTTAATTGACAGCCGCTCATTTAGTTCATGTTCAAAAAACATCTTCATTAATTCCGTTTATGACAGAGGTTTAATTCTTCCAAACGTATGGTTTAAACATAGTTTGTCCAAACCTATATTTCATTCTCTAAAAGTACTACAAAGGTTTTGCCACATATTGTTACAACTATTGCAGTCATTTTCAACCAAATTTTCAATAACAGATACCTTCAAAGACAAAGTAAAAACCAACATTTTCTTATTCCAGTAAGGATGATATATAGGTTAACCAATATTATTTACCCAGAAAAATGTCCTTAACAATATTATCTACTGATCTTTTTTCCGGTGTGTGTGTGTGTGTGTGTGTGTGTGTGTGTGTGTGCAATGTAAAGCAAATATGATATTTACTTTATTTCTTTTTTTCTGGATGATTTGTACATGAATATCTATGAAGACATCTGTCATTGCAAATATGATTGAAGATGATTTTATTACTTGTAACACACCACCTCAGATGATTCAAGTACGGGTTGATAGTGTGCAATTACCTCCTTGGTCCGAGTGTTCCTAATTAAGATGAAAAGGAAAATCCATCGCCGACATCTCGACCCTGTTTTTTCAACCATGATGTGATAATATCATTCTCACATATGCATAGGAACCTGCTACTAGTTCCGTAGATAGTTGGCTTAGACATGAAGCGATAACCCCTGTATAATATATTTATTTGGTTTTGTTTTTTGAGATAATCTACAAGAATGGATATTAGGTCTTAAACACAATATGTGTTATTAAACTGCTTAACGAAATACTGTTTTTTTTCCGGAAACAAAAAACGACAGTTACTACATAGATTTGAAATTACTACAATTTATTATACGCAGAATAGTTTTAAAATAATAAAACCTTTTAGAGCATGCCTTTGCTTCTACCAAACGTACAAGGACAAGAAACATTTGTTCGGATTTTTTTCACTCAAATGTTTCGTTACCTAATTCACATTGATGGTTTCTTTAACAAGTTAATTGTGATGCCAAAACAGCGTTCAATCGGCTCAGGAAGATATAGTAATCACGAGGGATTGGCAGAACAACAAAGATCCATCTCTTCAAAACACTAGCAAGACTTGTACTGTTAAATTGCTGTGAGACATTGAAAACCACTAAAATGGATGAGAAGAACCAATTTATTACAATAATGAATACACAATCCAAAACAAAATACCAAAAAATCTATTACCCCGCTTCCTGTTATTTTAATTGGGGTTTTTTTCTCACAGTTTTGTCGTGTATTATGAGTACACGTTCACTCCATTTATGCCAAAATAATTATTCACTTTCAGCTAAGAGTACTTTTCGGCCGCAATCATATTCCAAATCATACATTGAATTCGTAGGACTGGTACAAGTTTATGGATAGTGCATGCTATTTCTGTTAATTTTCTTCAAGTTTGCCAGAAAGGTAACGTAGAACAACCAGATAAGTGTGTATGTGTGATGTTTCGATGACTAGAACCTTCATCAGATTAATAACGAGTTGGCAATGTCAAATTGAGGTCAATTCGGCTACGCTAAGCTATTCTTAGGTTAAAACACATAAAATAAACAAGGCAAACATCGAATACAAGAACTGCGACACATCTAAAATCGGAGAAACTGGAAGGCGATTTCGGGTCCGACTTAATGAACACCAGAAAAATACGGAAACCTAAGAAGGAAAGAAAATCACCCCTTTCAGAAAGAAACAGTCGGATAACAAAATCAATAAATCGGAAGTTACAGATCATGGCAAGCTGTCAAATCATGTTATTGACTTGGAAAACTCCAAAGTTTGGACAAAGAGAGTAACCTGTTCAAGTGGCAGGTAAAGGGAGGCATCTGGAAACGTCGTAGCAGACCAGTTCTGAATCGAGATGATGGGGCTCATAAACCTTCGCGTATCTGCAATCAGATATTGAACAAAGCGTAGCCGAATCAGTCGGTTTAATTCGTCATTTATTTGAAAGCTTAGGCATCGTGACATTAATTCAATCTGCTATCGTTTTTAATTATATTGACTTTGGACATGCAAACGTCCCACTGTTTAAATAGCTGCTACGTGTCAATCATCGTATATGATATAGATAAGCGAGGATATCAAAACTCAAGTGATGCAATTTTAACACAGGATGTCTGCAAAATATGTACAAATCGTAAATCATTTACCAATTCTGTGCTCGTGTATTATATGACACTGCCGGATTGAATATAAACTAACCAGGATAACGCTAATATTTCTTAACAAACTGAATCATATATTTACGCACAGGCACCATTTACTTGTTTAGATCCGATTTAACTAACTCACATTTGACATTTACATTAAAAGGTTACCAGTTCAGCATACACTGACACATTATAGTTACTTTTTCAAAGGGACTATTTCCAGCTGTGTTAAAATTAACCTAATAACTTTTGTTTCAGAAGTGCTATGAGATTTATGCTGTTGTTTTAACATTTTCAATCCCTCATACATAAGTTATTACTTTGAATCAGTCTGAAATTATTTTTCTGAAAATAAATCGTATTTTTTTGCATCGTAATACTTGGGAAAGGACATTTCTTTTCCTGTAGTGCGCCTTTTTTTTTTTTTTTGCTTTTTCATTCCTATTATTCCTGTATACCGAACATTTTCATAGTATGAATAAGTGGTGCTATTTCAAAATGTATGCAAAATTTCAGTCCTAAAAGTGGTGGAAAGTATTCATTTCGCTCAACAAAGGACCCTGTGTACCCAAAAAGGTAAGGTCATAAGACAACTCCCTGGCGTCAACCAAAAAGCAATGCACATTATTACAGGTAATTGGAAATGAAATTTATTGCAAGCCTACAATAAACCTTTCCAATTTATTGATCACGTGACGTGATGGATAAAAGTTTTGTTAACAATCAATTTTGAGATCAAATGTAATTTTCTTGTCACTTTTTAGATTTTTTTTTCGTATGAATTTTGTTGAGGAGTAAACGTATTGGTGAAGGTCGCCATCCTGTCTTCGCGAAATCTCGTAAATATAAATGTATAAGAAATGTAAAAAAAAATCCATAATGTAAATTAAAAGTAAACTGAAAGTGGCATAGATTGCTCAATTGAAGAAGTTACTATTGGTCCGAATTGCTACATAAGGTACCTGCGCAAAAGAGAATCTGAAAGAGAACGTTTTGAAGATGAAACTCCTAGAAGTTTTCCTCTCGTAACAATCAAGGACTTATTTTACGAGTCCTGTTCACATACAAAATGTTGTCCTTGTTTTAACAGTTTGAATTCGAAGGGAAGCAAATTCACGCTTCCCATAAACGTGTCAGGCATCAGTTAATTTTCACACACAAATTGTGGTGTTCTTTGTCATCACGTGTAAGCTTATTTCATTTTATTGGCATTGACCTTATCCCTTGTACACAGGCTATCCTTTAAGGAAGAAAGTCTTTGAACTCTCAATTATGAAATAGGTCATCTAAAATAATTGATGACCTTTTAGAAGTGTCGTATATCTTATCAAAGCATCAATCAGCCTTCACTCTCAATGTCTGTCTCTTTGATGATACCTGCTGCAAAGCTTGGACAGGTTGGTCAAAGAACAGTCTTTCAAAATCAATATGTAATTTGTCCCATTTCTCTCTTCTTCAGTATATACCAAAACTACACAAAATGCTTTTGGGGTTAACATGAAAATTGATATCTCGTGTAATTAAGCGTTCCGTTCTTTTGGTATTTCCCTGTCTAGTATTTCATAAACCTTTCATTCTGTAGTACAAGCATTGGACAAATCTATAGTTCCAGTGGTCCTTGGTCCTGATCATTTGAGTAGGGAACATATACTTTCACACTTTATTCTCTGAAACATTCCTTGGAGACAAAGTGACAGCCTTATTAGATGGTACTTATATTTATATTTTAAAAAAGAGCTGTCAATAAGCTTCAGAGTATGTCTTACGGTGGCCAGAAAGAGCGACTCATCTTAAATTCATTAGCATAGCTTTACCTGATGGCTACATTTTGGACACAGAAGGACCATTCTATGGAAGCCAAAATGATGCAAGCATTACAAAAACATCATAAACAAGCTCACATGATTGGAGCAAGACGACAATGTAGTCGTTGATCGTGGTTTTAGAGATGTCCTGCCAATGTTAGAGGCATCTGGTATCAATACCAGTATGCACTCATATCTTAAGACTGGTCAGAGACAACACTCTGATCTACAGGCTAACATTGACAGAACAGTTGTTACTAGATCCCGATGTATTATAGAGTCTTTTCATAGCCCTCCTAAGCATTGGGTATTTTTTAGAACACCATTAATATCAAACTGCTTCATTGATATAATTAAGGAAGTCCTAAAGATTGTGACTGCATGTCTCAATTGGATACGGGAACCAATTCATCCAAGATCAAAGAGAACTCGCACATCAATGTTTCTAGTTACAAAAACAAACTGTTTGGCTCTGAGGGTAAAACCAACCAGCTCTCTCCAAGAGAGCAAAGTCAGATTCGTAAAGATTATAAAATATGGGTGAATCAGCAATCTCAAGACCTCATCTGATGTCAGATTTGTTCCAGACACAAAAGCCAGACTAAATATAATGTTTGGATTCAGTACAGCACAACACCAAATGATAATAATCCAATAAAAGATTACTACTGCCAATGGCCAGTTGGTCAAAGAACTATGGGAATGTGTGCTCATACATGAAGTATACTTTGTTATATTGGCTATCGTAGCAATCTTAAAACTCTAAAACAGTTGCACCCAAGGGCTAAGAAGTTCCAAGTCTGCAATTCGAATACATATCATACTCTTGTATCTTGCAAAACATTATCTGTAAATGTCATCAGCTGTCAATACGGCGTCTGACTTTAATAAATATATAAAAAGTAACAAACAAACATACAACCTCTGAATTCCATTGATATTGAAAGAAATTGTTTGGGAATCTGACAACTGATTAGACAGTAGAATGAATGTTTTTGTGGCCATCTTGAAAAGGAATAAACCAACTCATCTTTTCCAAATTTGTTCTCTGTTGATAAAATATAAATTCCATTTAAACGGGAACAAATATTTCCTTCTTTTCTGTTAGTTTCAGTTCAGTCATATTGATTAGACTATACACATAACCATGGACTCTGGTGTATACACCATAGGGTCAGCTGATCTCATCTTTGAATATGTTCAACCACATATTTTGGATTCATATTTTTATCACTGGTAGTTTATGACCTAGTCCTTCTATGATCAATATATATTAGGTATACAAAGGTTATAAGATACTTTTATTCTAAGATGAACACATTTTTTTGTCTGGAAAATAGCATTGCTTGAGATGGCTTCCGGCTGTTGATTTGTCTGTAGATAGCTGATAACTCACCGTAGCAAGGGATTGCTACATGTATACTGTAGCATATGATCCCTAGGTGTGGTTGCATCAAAAATGATCCTTCAATACATTATTAGTTTGACGTCATTCGTCTTTTGGGGAAAACAATCAGAAATATGCTCCTATGAAAAACAAACCAAGTGCTCATTTGAATTTTAGTGGGTGTTTTTGTGATGAGGTTTAGGTCTACAAATCACCAAAAGAAAATCGATATCTAAGGAGGGGCAATTTTGAAACCACCACTTGTTGTTTAAAGAAAATTGTGCAAATGTCTACGGTGATGTTAAGAAAATAGGAATGTAAAAATGAATTAACATGACTATGACACATTTATATAACATTTAGATACAGTAAACATGTACATGACTATGACACATTTATATAACATTTAGATACAGTGTACATGTACATGACTATGACACATTTATATAACATTTAGATACAGTAAACATGTACATGTTTCCATTAGTATAGGTAACAACATCATATTGATTTTGAATTATGTCAACACGGTAATTTTTCCTCATTATTTGGTCTCAGCCGAAGCATGCTAATATACTACAGAATAGGCCTGAACAGATTTGCCCGAGTCACACACTACTTGTGATGGAAAATGTTTGTAAATAATTCAGTTAAACAATATCAATCTTACGGGTTCAGATATTTAGATGTGGTATTATCGTTTTGGACCTAGGGCTTATGCATACTTAATGTACCTGATAATTGCCATGTTTGAACTACACCGGTAAACACAAAATTGACGGCGGTTTAGAAAGATAAAATTGTCGCTCTCAGAAAGATGGAGGTATCACGCTCAGAACGATGAAAGTGTCGCTCTCAGAGAGATAAAATTGTCACTCTCAGTCCCAATTTAAGTCATGTACATCTTGTATCCCCTGAAAAAGAGGGAAAATCAACCACGAATTTCAATTTGAGGAAAATTAATTCAGAAAAAAATCATCATTTTGAATATCTGATGAATACCCAACGATTAATTTATCTTTTCGGTTTTTCTTACAATTCTTTGAGTTTTAAAAAGACAACGTTATAAGTGTAAAAACTCATGATACTCACATATATTTTAATTGACTGTATTTCAGAATAACGTTCAAATAAATAAGCATAAAAGCAAAAACACAATTCGAACTCAACAACAATGAACTATGACAAAGTCTGGGTAAAAGAAAGACGTGCATGGAGTCAATTAGATAATAAAACCCATCGTTCTAGAGTGATCAGCGGCTTTTGCTTCATTAGCAAAAGGCAAATACATCTAGGTCATATTGAGGTAAATCCACGTTATTATATGAAGATATGAACAGATGAACCTGTTACCCGCATTCGAGTTTTTGTTGGATGTATAAGATAATGATATATCCTTCAAATAGTTAAGAAATAACAAGTTAAAATCTACTGTTTGTGACAGACATAATTCTATCATCGTGTCCAAGATAGTTGGTAACGGACATAATTCTATCATAGTATCCAAGATAGTTGGTAACGGACATAATTCTATCTTAGTGTCCAAGATAGTTGGTAACGGACATAATTCTATCATAGTATCCAAGATAGTTGGTAACGGACATAATTCTATCATCGTGTCCAAGATAGGTGGTAACGGACATAATTCTATCATCGTGTCCAAGATAGGTGGTAACGGACATAATTCTATCATCGTGTCCAAGATAGGTGGTAACGGACATAATTCTATCATCGTGGCCAAGATAGTTGGTAACGAACATAATTCTCTCGTCGTGTCCAAGATAGTTGGTGACGGTCATAATTCCAGCATCGTGTCCAAGATAGTTGGTAACGGACATAATTCTATCATCGTGTCCAAGATAGTTGGTAACGAACATAATTCTCTCATCGTGTCCAAGATAGTTGGTGACGGTCATAATTCCAGCATCGTGTCCAAGATAGTTGGTGACCGACATGAGTCCATCATCGTGTCCAAGATAGTTGGTAACCGACATGAGTCCAGCATCGTGGCCAAGATAGTTGGTGACCGACATGAGTCCAGCATCGTGTCCAAGATAGGCGGTGACCGACATGAGTCCATCATCGTGTCCAAGATAGTTGGTGACGGCCATATTTTTATGGATGTGACTTCAGGTATCATGACAGACGTACCGCAAGAATCACATTCTGTTCCGTACCAACCTTTATTTTCAAGTTTGTATTTTCCTTTGAAAAAATATTCCATATTCAAACTAAAATGAGCATTATTATTGTGTTTGACTGTAAAGCAACTATGGATCATAAAAAAATAAACATCTGTCTATTACTTTCATTCAAACGTATAAAACTTTGGAAGCATAGATATCGTACCCAGACAGCCGAAACCCGTGGAAAGTTCGCTTGCCCGACCACGTTTGATAACGAGATAACGAAATCACTCCGATGGAAACAAAATTCATTTATTGGTAATAGTGTACACAGTCCGCAGCTGTGAAAACTTTCAAATTAAAAACTAATAGCAGTTTTTGCAGAAACTTTTTTAATATTTTATTTCAATGAAATAAATGTGTATGTCATTTTCAATGAAATAAATGTGTATGTCATTTTCAATGAAATAAATGTGTATGTCATTTTCAATGAAATAAATGTGTATGTCATTTTCAATGAAATAAATGTGTATGTCATTTTCAATGAAATACATGTGTACGTCATTTTCAATGAAATAAATGTGTATGTCATTTCAATGAAATAAATGTGTTTGTCATTTTCATAAAATAAATGTGTATGTCATTTTCAATGAAATGAATGTGTATGTCATTTGTAATGAAATAAATGTGTTTGTCATTTTCAATGAAATAAATGTGCATGTCATTTTCAATGAAATAAATGTGTTTGTCATTTTCATAAAATAAATGTTTATGTCATTTTCAATGAAATAAATGTGTATGTCATTTTAATGAAATAAATGTGTTTGTCATTTTCATAAAATAAATGTTTATGTCATTTTCAATGAAATACATGTGTACGTCATTTTCCATGAAATAAATGTGTATGTCATTTCAATGAAATAAATGTGTTTGTCATTTTCATAAAATAAATGTGTTTGTCATTTTCATAAAATAAATGTTTATGTCATTTTCAATGAAATAAATGTGTATGTCATTTGTAATGAAATAAATGTGTTTGTCATTTTCAATGAAACAATGTTATATTTCGATTGTAGGATCGATATCTGTAGGTGGCACCAAAGCGCCGTTTTACATCAACCATAACAGATTAAATTTTTCTGAAGCCCAGTCCGACTGTGAAAGATTCGATGCCCGACTGTTGACTATAGAATCCCAGAGCAAGTACGACGATATCCTGGCCGCGGACGAAGTAGTCTTGTAAGTCAATGTTTACATTTTGTTTTTGATTTCTTATATTTTGGTTTCATTGATTTGTATGAAATTTAAATTGGCGTTTTAAAATGACTTCTTTTCTATGCGCGTTGCATACGATATAGGGTATAAGCTCTGGATCAAGTTACGCTTTGGTTTTTGGGAATCAGAGTATATTTTATTTCGTCTTTTGTGCAAGTGGCTGTAGAAAGAGTGCAAACCATTTTTTTTTTCTCTATTTGGTATTTCATTAGTCATGTTTAAAAGCGTTGTAACAATTGTTATTTTACATATGGTGATGTTAAGTTCCATTATTTAAATTTTCATTTTAAGTATATTTATTCACAACTATTACGATTTATTGGGAAAGTGTGACACTATGGGTTTACCCAATAGTCAACTTAATTAATTAATGTGATTAATTTATGTTAGATTCATCCTATCTTTGGATTGTAAGTCGTGTGCTAGTCGGGGTCAGTAATGGGTCAAGTAGCAGTAGCCTAAAGGGTACATGTAATACTTAGAGTAATTATAGTCACATAGGTATGTACCAATTGTTTATGATGACAGGTGTATAGGTATAAGGACAGATGATGGATGCAGGCAAGAATGTAACATATGTACTGGAAAACGTATTTAACAGTGTCCATCCCATATTCAGGGAGTCGGGAATTAGCCATGAGAACGACAGGTCAATTTGGACCCAGGTTCAGAGAGACAGGGTATGGGGAGTGTGGCCATGGTTTGGCACATGCCTAGTTACTTAGCTCGAAGTCAGAGACACAACGTGAAGTATTACCATACGTAGATGAAATGTTGTAACCACCTGTACATGTACTTGTAATGAGATTGTTGATGAACGTTTATGAATAAACACTACTATTATCAACTGTTACGCGTGTTTACGGCTGCTGTGTTACAAAAGGCATCATTTGTTTTCATTTTGTTTGATATAATAATATTCTGGTACTAGTTTTACTGGTGATTAAGCGAATCTAAATCAAAAGTATTCCTAAAACGAGTCAGCGAGAGGTTTTATGTTACATACCACATAAGTAGTAGGGAAATCGTTTTTGTGTACTAAACATTAAACGTGAATATCCTATCACTTCGGGTTTTCATGATTCTTAATATTATATTAATTGCACTTTAAAATAAATATATAAATGTTAAAACGGTTTTCTTTGGTCCGAAATATGGCCCTTATTACTGTTTTCATGTTTACACTAAGTTGATAAGGAGATTTACTGATTAATTGCAGATCATCTATATCATTGTACATTGGGCTATCGACGTCATCAACAAACTGCACTAACTATATATGGAACAGTGGTCAGCCGTTGAGTTGGAATAAATGGGACCTGTCAAACAATGAGCCAAACCACTGTCCTGATCACCAATGCGTCAGGCTGCAAGCTGGACTGTTCAGAACAACACCCTGCTACATGAAAAGGAAATCCATCTGTAAATATGGTAACTATTTATAAGTGATAGGAAGGAATTCTCACTAAAAAATGAATCGAAAGTTTGTATTGATAAAATGGCATTGCTATGTTTTCAGAATCTTCGGAGGAACTGTGTGCGTGCAAAAAACAACGCATTCAGAAGCCTTGACCTTGGACTTAATACGAAATCAATACTGAGTTTGAGTGTATCACATTACATTGCATCATCTGTTTCGACGATTGAATTGTATTTATATCCGATCCCATAGTCAGTATTTTTTTCCATTTCTTCGGGGAACAGGACCCTCATGATGTTTGTCCCCAGTGTCGTCTTTGTAGTGAGGTTTCGCCTTGTGAACTCTATTCCCAGGCTGAATCTCAGGACAAGGCCTTCATTGTTCCTAAGCGACCCTCAGCTTACCGTAGGAGAGATTCGTCTGTTTCTTCCGGTTAGCGAGGGAAGAAGAGAGGAAGGGGTGGTGCCGCCGGCTCGCTGGGGTCTGTCGGTACTGTCTCTGTTCCTGTCTAGGGGGGTCTCGCTTCGACTAGTCCCTCTCGTGAGCAGGGTGTGGTCCTCCCTGGACTAGGTGAGGGGCAGCCCGACCCTTGCTTGGCACATCCCATAGTCGAATTGGCCGGAAACGCCCGTAAGCTTTCGTGCTTGCCTTCGGGTAGGGACTACCGGCCGCCGGTCACTGACTCCGTCAGTGATCCCAGCATTCCAGGTGGTGCTGTCATCGGGGACGGTCTTGGTGCCGGGCTTGTTCTTTCGGGTTCAGGTCCTGGGTTGACTACATACTTTCTTTCGGGATTGCCTGTGTCTACCGGGATTAATGACGTACATTTCACTAATCCCGGCACCAATGCTGGTCTGGCTTTCCCTCCCGGTCAGTTACCCGGACCCGGAGTTTCATTCGACTGGGCACCCCCAGGTGTTGGGTTTGCTGGACAGAGGGCCGGTTTCCATCCGCCGTTTTTCCATGGCTTAAGGTATACGGGTGCCTGCGGGCAACCATCCCTGGGCCGCCCTAACCAGCCTGCGGATGGTTTTGGGTTGCGACAGCATCCCGGCAGTTACGGGCCTGGCCGTACATGTCCGGGTTTCTAATTGGAGGGAAGGGCGGTCCACCTTAGCCCTTTCGATTGGCCAGTTGTTGGGTCACTCCCATCCCGTTGGACATTTCCCTTATCATCCGGAATATGGGTTTTTCCTTCGTGGAATCCTTAGGGTTTGGTCTCTCCCTCGTGTGGAGGCTATGGACTTTGAGGGCGCGGATGTTGTAGAGGACGATGATGTTATTCATCTTTCATCTGGTGGCTCGGATATAGACGCTGGTCTTTCCGAGTCGTCTGATGACGGTCCTCATGAGGGCTTGCCCTTTGAGGATGAAGTCCAGGGTGAGGGTGACCCTGAGGTTGACGTTTTCCGGATTCTTGGGGAGAAGGTTTGCCCACCATGTTCGGCGTCATCTGTCCCCGAGTCCACCACCTTTTGGGTTCCTTGGTGGCTTCTCGGGTGTCCGCTCAGTCGGACCGCTCTTTGCCGGGAGGCACCATCGTGTCTTCAGCTTTGGCCACCGCCCAGTCTTGGGTTTTATGGAAGACGTTTTCTTCAACCCGTAGTCCTGGGTATGCTGGGTTGCAGTTCAGTGTCGTAGACTTGTCAGAGGTGCACGCCACTGACTATGCCAAACATAATGGGCTGCTTGCCCCTCAACCAGCTAAGCTGGAATCGAGGAAACTCGTTGCCTGGCCTGGCAAATCTGTGGACCAGGTGGTGTTCGGCCCCAAAGAACACCACAAGATGGAGAGACTACTGCGTCTCTCCATCCAAATTCTGTCTTATATAGACTACCGGACGGTGTGTCTACATAGGGTATCCGACTTGCCTGAGGGTCGGATTAACGAGACAGAGCAGGCCGATATCCAGGACAGATTGACCTCTGCCCTGAACGGGGCATTGAGAGCGCTGGCAGCTTAACAGGTGTCATCGCTCGTCAATGCCTTGTTGGCTAGGCGGTTTTCAGTTTGGAAAAACCGCCCAGTTGATTAACCTAACCGGTCCCGTCTGTTGACTGCCCCCTTCTCAGGGTCCATTCTATTTTGAGGGGCCCTTCCGTCAGTTCAGAAGGATTTGAAGAAAGACTCGATCGCCTCCGCACTTCTGGTGAAGAGGATTCAGGCTGATAAGGCCAGTACCTCGCAGGGGTCAGCGCCTCCTAAGAAGACTGCTTAACCTTCGGCTTGTCAGTCTTCTGCGCAGCCCAGGTATAAGCCTCCCTTCAAGGGCAACAAAGAGAAGGGTAAGAACCCTCCTTGGGGTAAGAGGAGGGGTTCCTGACGCTTTTCTTCCCTCCTTGATCTTGTCAGACGACGGGTTTGTCCAGGGTGTGTGCAGTGCTCCCGGCTCAAACTAAGATCCTTCTCCCGCAGGATTAGGTTTCGGGTCGGCAGACGGTTCTCTTGCCTGGCAAGGTCTCGATCTACCTCGACCAGATCTTCCTGTGGGGGCCGTCTTTCCAGAGTGGAAAGAAATTACGAAAGACACATGGGCCTTGTCTGTGGTCAAGGAGGGATTAGGCATTCCGCTAGTGCGGGATCCCCGGTTTCTACACCAGAATATTTCCGGTTCGAAAGAACTCCGAGGCGTGGCGTCCCATCATAGATCTAAGTGCCTTTAACAGGCACGTAGATTCTCCTCATTTCAATATGGAGACTCCTCGGGTTATTATCGCCTCCGTGAGAGATGGAATGTTGGCGACTTCAGTAGATCTGAAGGACACGCCTACTTCCATATCCCCATCAAGAAGTTGACACGAAAGTACCTCCGTTTTACTTGCAACGGAAAAGTCCGTGCCATGCCGGGCCATGCCGTTCGGGATCACGACTGCACCTTTGGTTTTCACCGAGCTGCTGCATATGGTCGTGAGATTTCTGCACTCTTGATGGATAGATGTTCACATCTATTTCGACGATTCACTCATGCTCCATCTAGTAAAAGAGTCTCTGGTGCAGGGCACCCGGAAGGTTCTGAAAATCTTTATCAATGTCGGCTTCATTCCTTCCAGAGAAAAGTCGGAGGTTTCCACATCTCAGGATTTCGTTTTTTATGGGGAACCGTTTCGATACGGTTCAGGGTATCGCCCTTCCACCGATGGAGAAGTTCGGGAAGGCCATGGCTTTTGCACTGACCTTCATCGACCGGTCTCAGGTCCAGATGTGGTCCCCTTAGGGAGACTTCACATCAGGCCTCTTCAGATATTTTTCCTTGTCAACTGGATCCCTTCTTAAAGGGATTGGGAAGCCCGGCTTCCTATGAACAAGTCGGTCAAGGAGTTCGCACGCTGGTGGACTCATCAGGACAATGCTCTACGAGGGGTTTCTTTGTCCAAGCCGGCTCCCACTATGACCCTGTACACGGATGCGTCCATGACGGGGTGGGGAGCTTACCTCGGCGGGCATTGCTGGTCGAGAGATTGGTCTTGGGAATAGCTCTCAGAGCACATCAATGTGCTCGAGATGAGGGCTGTTTTGTTGGCTCTGCAGTATGTTCGGGAGGTCCTGCTTTCTAAGGAAAAGACCTGTTCGCCGCTTCACTAAACAAGACTTGGGCCGTGGACACTGTGTCTCTGGTTTGGGAGGGAAAACATGCATATGCATTCCCGGCCTTCAACCTGGTGGGCAGGGTGCTGAAGAAGTTTCGGGAGCATCATTGTTCTCTCCTCCTGATAGCGCCCCTGGTCGAGGCAGCCTTGGTTTCCGGAGCTTTTGTCGCTTCTGATGGAAGAGCCCCTGGCTCTCCCTCTCAGAGCGAGCCTCCTTCGCCAGCCTTGGTCTAGGACGATGCACTCTCGTCCAGAGATCCTCCACCTTCACGCGTGGAAGCTCATGCGGGCCTTTCGAGGGACGTGTCAGATCACATAGCTCGATCCAGGTGATTGCGGACTTCATTCTTTGGCAGTTAAGAGACCGCAATCTTGCCCCTGGCATTGTCGCTGGTTATCGTCCGGCGATTGCCAGTTTGCTCTCTGTTCATTGTAGGCCGGAGGTAGGCTCGTCCTCCTCTCTTTCTGCCTTGATTAGGGGGTTTGGGTTGGACAGGCCTAGGGTCCGGCAGTTGGACCCGCAGTGGAATTTGCCACTAGTGCTCGAATCGCTGATGCGGGCACCTTATGAGCCTATAGCGTCTGCCTCCTTGAAGTTTGTTACCTTCAAGGCGGTATTCCTTTTTGCCCTGGCCTCGGGTCGAAGGAGGAGTGAGATTCATGCCTTGTCCTCTCACCCCTCATGCCGCCGAAGGTCCAAGAATTACTTTGCCGTTACCCTTCTCAATGAATCTGCCTTCATGGCTAAGAATCAGGTTCCTGGCTTCTCGCCCGATCCTATTAAGGTTTCGTCTTAGACTGCCGTTGTTGGGTCTGAGGAGAGGGATTGGTTGCTCTGTCCCTGTCGGACGCTTAGGCTCGATCTCGTCTGGTTTTGCCCATTAAGAAGGGTCAGCAGGATATCTCCTCTCAGTTAGTGTCTAGTTGGATCTGTCAGGTCATCAAGTACGGTTACGATCACTCAGATGATCAGGTTCGGGCGTTGTATAAAGTGAGAGCTCATGAGGTCAGGGCCCTTGCTGTGTCATGTGCCCTTCTGAATGGGTCCTCCTTTCAGGAGTTTATGTCCTCCGATTTCCGGACAGACCACCTTCACGGATTTTTATATCCGTTTCCTTGGTTTCTCATTCAGATGGTATGAATTCCCTTGGACCGGAGGTGGTTGCACAGTCTGTGGTTGTGCCTCCACAGTAATTCAGTGATTTTAACTAGTATGCTATCAGGCACCTCGGTGGTACACCTGCTCGCTGCACGGGAAGGTATTCCATTTCCTTATTACTTTCGGGGCGTTTTTTGGGGGGTTCCTTGAACCTTTTCCTACCTTGAGCATGTCTCGAGTTTGCTCCGTCATTCGAAGCCTCCACTACGGTAAGACGAATTCGCATACTAAAGTTATGGTAATTATCACTGAAATGAAATTGAGATTTTGAAGTAAAACCAATGTTCATGCCTCCTCATCCCGGCTGCCTTTAGACTCGATAAAAGGGGTTTGAGGATGGAAGATCACTCTGTGGCTTTGTCGTCGAGATATTGGTTACGTGATGGTAGGGAGGTCGGGTTATTTAAATCTTTTATTTTTGGCGTACAAAGATGGGTGTACAAAAAGTAGGTATTGTTTATGCATACTCAAGTTATCGTAAGTATTGCATCATGAAAATTGGTTTTACTTCAAAAAACTCAAATCTGTACTAAACTTTTTTAAAACTTGTGCATCTATATATATATATAGTACATTTGATTCTTTCAGGAATGACAGCAAACTCCACATCAACACATCTGTCTTCGACGACGATAATGGCGAAAGCAAAGGAGACAAACTCGGCAGCTGGTACTACAGGGGCGACAACATCAACGACCCTGGTATCACTATCATCGTCACCGCTAACTACAAAAATGGCAACGACCATAGCGATGTCAAAGATGGCCGTTTTCACTACTGACCCAACCACTGTCAATACATCCTGTGATTGTTGTACAAGAAGACAAACAAATGTCAGCCAGCTCAGTCAGACCGAACTACTGGAAGTTATCACACAGCTGAAGGCAGAACTCTCTGTCAGTAAGAACAACACCTCGACCCATCGACGTAAACTGATCAGCGTGTACGAGTCCAGACCATCCAGTATGGTCATGGGGGGCGTGGCATGTACCATCATGTCAGTCGTGATGGGCTTGATTGTCGTACCTGACTTTATCACGCTGTGTTTGTTTCTCTTCAAATGTGTGAGCAAAAATGTCGTCACACCCAGAGTCTGAAATGAACGTTAAGCAAGGATATTTCATTCTCCATGCATTAATGTTATGGTGTTTGAGACTTGACCCTAAACAGAGATAACCTTTTGTCTCGGGGTTTTCTCTCTCACATAAATCCGCCCTCAGTAAAAGACAGACCTCCATTGGTCTTTACTTAAGACGTACAATGTAGTGTCAATATACAGCAAAGCATAGATATAATTGATCATGTGCATTTGGCTGTTTTCAACGCATGCTACGATCATCTAGGCAACGTGTAACATTTTGATTTTTTCATTGACTGGCAATATACCTAGCATTTCATTGGTTTTGTTTTGACTTGCTGTGGTGACATCACAGAGAACGACAAATATCTCCTTCATGCCTCGAAAAATGATTTACTCATGAACCATCACCAATCTGAGAGTCGATAATTGAACCATATGACGATTGAGTATACCGTCCGATCAGTGTACAGCATTGAGTAGGCAGCTTCATCAGTAATCATTTTTTTGTCATATTGGCAACTTTCAACATTACAGGGTATTCTAAATCCATGAATGTGTATGCAAAACAAAATAAACATTGGCCCACGGTGTAACAAAACACGAGTAAACAAATGTTTGATGGTCGGTTGGAAGTTTATTCTGGTAACCTCAAGTATTAGGATCGGTCGTCTGTATCGGTACTCTAGCCGACCTCTAGCCGTACTGCTGCATTGTCCCGGCTAGGTTATATTCATACCCCATAGCTACATATTCCATGTACGATGAATATAACATTGCCTACAGCCATTATTTATCATAAGTTTCATAAACCCATCATCATCAATGTTTTTTGGTACATGTAGAGCTAGTCATTAGCAATTATCTGCCATAAGGTCCATAAACCTATCATTAATTACATTGGTGCATGCGTAGATGGTCATTCGATTATATACATAATGATTCTGGATTCATAAGCCCCTGTCATGTATACTTTTATGTTGACTGTTCTGTACTCCCCCGCTATTTCAACCACTTGGTATTGCTGTAACTATGTCACAGCAGTTATGTTGGTTTGTAATTGACTCCCTTGTACCAGGAGCGTTCGTCTTCCTCCCGTGTTTCTGGGAGCTTTGTATTCCTCTCGTGTACGAGAATCGTTCGTCTTCTTCCCGTGTTTCTGGGAGCTTTCGTTCTCCCGTGTATGAGAGTCATCTTGCTCCCGTGTATCTGAGAGCGTTCGTCTTGCTCCCGTGTACTAGGAGCGTTCGTCTTGCTCTCTTGTATGAGGAGCGTTCGTCTTGCTCCCGTGTATGAGGAGCGTCCGTAGTCCTTTCGTGTTCTAGGAGAGTCGACTTCCTCCCGTGTATCTGAGAACGTTCGCCTTGCTTCCGTGTACGAGGAGCGTTCGTTTTGCTCCCATGTACGAAGAGCATTCGTCTTGCTCCTGTTACGAGGAGCATCCGTCTTCCTCTCGTGTACGAGGAACGTTCGTCTTCCTCTCGTGTACGAGGAGCGTTCGTCTTTCTCTCGTGTACGGGGATCGTTCGTCTTTTTCCCGTGTACCAGGAGCGTTCATCTCTCCCCCGTGTATCTGGGAGATTTCGTTCTCCCGTGTATGAGAAGAGTCGTCTTGCTCCCGTGTATCTGAGAGCGTTCGTCTTGCTCCCGTGTATGAGGAGCGTTCGTCTTTCTCCCGTGTATGAGGAGCGTTCGTCTTGCTCCTGTTATGAGGAGCGTTTGTCTTGCTCCCGTGTATCTGAGAGCGTTCGTCTTGCTCCCGTGTACTAGGAGCGTTCGTTTTCCTCCCGTGTATGAGGAGCGTTCTTCTTCCTCCCGTGTATGAGGAGCGTCCGTAGTCCTTTCGTGTTCTAGGAGTGTCGGCTTCCTCTCGTGTTCTAGGAGAGTCGACTTCCTCCCGTGTATGAGGAGCGTCCGTCTTCCTCTCGTGTTCTAGGAGAGTCGACTCCCTCCCGTGTATCTTGGAGCGTTCGAATTGCTTCCGTGTACGAGGAGCGTCCGTCTTCCTCCCGTGTACATGGATCGTTCGTCTTCTTCCCGTGTTCCAGGAGCGTTCATCTTTCTCCCGTGTATCTGGGAGATTTCGTTCTCCCGTGTATGAAAAGAGTCGTGTTGCTCCGTGTATCTGAGAGCGTCCGTCTTGCTCCCGTGTATGAGGAGCGTTTGTCTTTCTCCCGTGTATCTGGGAGCTTTCGTTATACCGTGTATGAGAAGAGTCATCTTGCTCCCGTGTATCTGAGAGTGTTCGTCTTGCTCCCGTGTACTAGGAGCGTTCGTCTTGGTCCCGTGTACGAGGAGCGTTCATTTTGCTCTCATGTACGAGGAGCGTTCGTCTTGCGCCTGTTATGAGGAGCGTCCGTCTTCCTCTCGTTTTCTAGGAGAGTCGATTCCTCCCGTGTATCTGGGAGCGTTCGTCCTGCTTCCGTGTACGAGGAGCGTTCGTTTTGCTCCCGTGTACGAGGAGCGTTCATTTTGTTCCTGTTATGAGGAGCGTTCGCCCTTCCTCCCGTGTACGAGGAGCGTTCGTCTTCCTCCTGTATACGAGGTGCGGTGAAGAAGCTATTAAGAGCCTCATAATTGACATCAACCATTGACATATTGACTGTTTAGTATAAATATTGTATTTAATGTAGGCTTACTGGACCATGTCAGAATTCAAAAGAAAAGATCATAATGATGTATAAAATGTACATATAATTTGCGAAATCGATATCAAGAACTTCTTTTTTTTGTAATTGTTTATTTTTCACCATATTTTTTACATAATAGTTATGACATGACAAAAGAATACATTCACATACACACAAGCTTTCTCAATGTATTTAATTTTCCTCTTTGCCGCCATCATCTTTTTCTCATCATAATCATGATTATCATTAATACTATTTTCCTCTTTTCATTATCGAAGTCATCATCATCATCATCATCATCATCATCATCATCATCATCATCATCATCATTATCATCATCATCATCATCATCATCATCATCATCATCATCATCAATTCTTCAACATCATCATCATCATCATCGTCGTATTTTCATCATAGTTATCTCAGAATAATCTTTCCTCATTATCCGCCATTCATCCTTATCATATCCTTTTATCATCATCATCATCATCATCATCATCATCATCATCATCATCATCATCATCATCATCATCATCATCATCACCATCATCATCATCATCCGTTAATCAATAAAAACTTTGATCGTCGTCATCATCATCATCATGAAAATCATCTTTTTACCATCATGAAAATCATCTTCATCATCACATCATCATGAAAATCATATTTTGATCATCATCATCATCATCATCATCATCATCATCATCATCATCATCATCATCATCATCATCATCATCATCCTTTCATTAAGATAATCTACATCTTCATAATCTTCATCTTTATAATCATCATTTCATCAATCATCATCATCAAGAACACTATTGTCATAATTTGCGAACAATCATAGAAGAATTCTTATTATGTTTAGATGTACACTTACACACACACACAAACTATTCTAACATTCAACTTGCACGCTCAAACTTACAACTTTACACAAAAAGAAAGAAAACATTAAAAAGGCACATTGAGAGACAGAAGACAGAGACAGACAGAAAGATAGATAGACAGACAGACGTATTCATTATGTATTACATGTATGTCATATTATGTCTTATACTGTTATACATACAATTATGCATATTAATAAATACAAACATACATTTGAAAAAGAGAAAAGACGGAAGGCAGTGAAAAAGTCCATGGGATGATGAATTTATATTTCTGTTGGATCAATATGATAGATATATGATCGGCAAGCTCCGTCAAGAAATACAATGGAGCAAAGTTGTTAACAAGTTACATATCAAGTTTGATAAAAAAAATCCCATTTTCTCCATTCGTTTGTGAATTTTAGTTTAGATGTGTCATTTTTGCTGTTTGAAATATATTTTTGAACAGAATAGTGGTTCTGTGTAATTTTAACAAGAGTATAAATATTTAAAGAACTATGCAGACATCTTGTTTTGTAAATGTAGCGTTTGATTATTAAAATTATTTCATTATCAACTCTGAAACTAGGGCTATTGTTATTTGTAATTCCAAACAAAAAAGATTGTTTCTTGATAGAAAAGGGTATAAACAATACATCAGTGAGTGTCTCTAAAACTTGTAGAAGTTTTTGGTCTCTTGGCATTCCCAAAGAATATGATTGATGATATCATTGATTCTCTTTCACAGTTACATAAATTACAAAATGGACTGACGACTAACTTTGCTTTAAAACGTCTGGAATTAGTAGTAAGAATGTGATGAGATATCCTGTACTGAAGCCACTGAAGTTTAGTATTGTTTGTTTCCTGAAATGGTATTTTATATAATATTCCCCAGTCTCTGTCTGTTAGTTCGAACTGTTCCCCCCACTTAGCTTTACCAGTTGGTTCTCTCAAAGTTTTATTTAAAATATTATAAAAATCTTTTGATCCTTTAAAAGGTTTTAGAAAAATCTGTATATGAAAAGGTATATTTGGTCGCACTATGGTAGTCTTTAGAGGCAATTGATCTGATAAAAAGGCTTTAACAGAAGATATTATCCATAGATATTTAAGAAAATTTGTTGTCACATTGCATGTATGCAGAAAATCTTCAAAAGTGAAAAAAGTACCAATGTTATCAGCCTTTAGCAAATCAGCTATAGTCCTTAATTCTTTGGTATACCATTGATTATAAAAAACAGGTTTTCCTGATATAGTTATATCTTTATTGAACCAGAGAGGTATATATATATTTCTAACACTGAATTATAACACTGATAGTCATTTTTGTTAAATATATAAATTATATCATGGTTTAAAATCGTTTATTCAAAATTGATTATAACATATATAGTTTTTTTCATACTCACCTCCAATGTTAAGTAGGAAATCTGTGTTTTCACAAGTGTTTTATATTGAGAACCATTTACCTAGTGAATGATAAAGTCTTCTTACCCAACTTAACTTCCATGAATTTGCAGAAGCCCTTAAATTAATCATTTTTAATCCACCTTTTATATCATCTTGAACAACAGTATTTCTTTTAACTTTGTCAACTTTACTATTCAACAAAAAATTCAAATAAAATGGAATTTATTTTATTAAATGTCTTTTCATCTGGATTTGGCAAAGCTATAAAAAGGTGATTAAATTGTGAAAATCAACAGGGATTTAATCATATGTATTTTCCCTATTGATGTAAAATTTCTTCTTTTCCATGTATTCACAAGAGCTTTCAGTTTTACTATCTTCTTGTCATAATTGATTTTAGGGATAGCGTGGAGATTTACATCAAAGTCTATCCCTAGAAGTTTGAATCTTTCCCGTTCCCACTGTAAAATCAACTCTGGCATAAATGTGCCTGGGCTATACTTCTTAGATCCTATCCATATAAGTTGGGTCTTATCAATGTTTACTTTAAGCCCAGAGACACTTGCATACATCTTAAGTTCTCGCGGACTTTTATTGTTTTTCATATTCTTCAGAAATTTACTAGTTTCTTCAAGTGAAATTAAACCTTCTACATTTTGGGTTTCTGCAACAGTAAGTTTTGCCATTTTCTTCATACAGATTTTCATAAAATGACTTAACCCTTTCCATTATTTCTTCTTGCTTTATTACAATGGATCCTTCATCTGTCTGAATTTTGGGAATCATTTTCCAAGTTCCGTATACTATTTTTAGATAATTTTCCCTCACATTTCTTTGGGGTTTTTTCTATAAGAAGAATGAGATATACTCTTACCTCTGATATTCATTAAAAGGACCTCTAAAAATAATTGGTCATTAAAAGTAAACTGCAAGTCGACATCCAAAATTTGGTCTATATGTTCATGATCATAAACAGGTGAAGAGTGCCGTGTTGTTTTGAACCCAAATGACAGTTTTTACTAAGTCTATATATTTTAAGTCATAAAGCAATGAGTTGTTAAATTTCCATAAGCCTTTACCTTTTTTTAATTCATTAAACTGAAGATTTTGTTTGGAAAGGAATGATCTGATCTATATCCGGGATCTATAGTAGCTCTTTTGATACTAGATAAAAGAATATCAGAAGTGATATCTTCTTTGGTTTGGACAATACTGTCAATAGATGTCAATACAGTTTTCCTGGTCTATGATTTCTAAGAGTTTTCCTCTTGCATTGGGATTATGAGTATTTTTGTAAGTACTATCATAGTCAATGTCGGGGTTCAGAACTAGATTCAAGTCTCCACATACTACTGTTCTGTCGTTACCAAATGATTCTATAGTTTCCTTCAAGTTGTCTAAACAAATCTGGATCATCTGAGTTTGGCCCATAAAGTGTAATTAACGTAAACGTTACTGACTCAACTTCAATTTCAATTGCTAAAAACTTTCCACTCGTATCTTTCTTTTCTTTCTTGACTTTAAATTCAAAATTGCTACTGAACAAAATGGCTACCCCCCTATAGATTGACCTGAACGAACTGGAAAAAAACATTTTATAATTCCGTTCGTTTTTGATAGTACTTTCATGATCCTCCATAAAATGGGTATCTTGTACAGTAAGCAGTAAATATTGAATTTCTTTTCACGAAAAAAGGAGAAAACGTCTTTTCTTTTTAGCCTGTCATCTTATCCCTGACAATTTGCCGACAGAATAGCTATATCATCCATCAATAAACAAAAGTTTAAAAAAATAAAAGAGACATTCAGCATCCCATGGAGGAAAACAAAAGAGAGAAAAAAAGGAAATTAAAGAAATGCTGTTTAAAAAAACCCATTCGTTGTCAAAATCGTTCACAACCGCTAGCTTACACATCATTCGTTCGTTGTTTCACGAGGCGTCTTAGTGCAACCGGAAAAGAACATTAAAACCGGAAACCAGTTAGCCGAGTCCGGAAAAAGTTTACACAAAAAAATAGGGGACAAAGTTCCGGAAAAACAACAACATTAGTTCCATTATCTCTTTAAGTACGAAAAAAAACATAGATTTTTTTTCTATAATAACATTAACGTAGATATATCATATGAGAACTGATAAAACTATAAAAAAAAAATTGAAGGGTGTATTTTTATAGTCATATACTGTACATACGCACATTTCATATGAAGTAATCAGTGATGAGTAGGGTAGTTTTGGGGGGTCTTCACTCCTTGCTCTTTCACATTGCTCTTGCACATTGCTCTTTCACATTGCTCTTGCACATTGCTCCTTCACATTGCTCTTTCACATTGCTCTTACACATTGCTCCTTCACATTGCTCTTTCACATTGCTCTTGCACATTGCTCTTTCACATTGCTCCTTCACATTGCTCCTACCAACATATACTATATAGGTCAAAGTTTTTTTTTCCTAAATAGAGAAACTTTTGTTAGCAGGTAACAGAATGTTTTACGATACGTTTTAACAAAGACACATTCGATAAGAGATATAAGTAGCTAAATAGTGAAGGGCACATCATTCTGTAACAATCAACCGAAGAATCATGATCTCTGAAAATAATATACCTGAAAGTGTAATGTTGGCAAGAAGTGTAACAACACCAAGTATAACGTCCAGTTTGAACTCCATATCAGGCAAATACCGGATACACATCACCGTACTCAAATTAACGGGAACAGTTGTACTGTTAGCCATGATGTGTACATCACTAGCCATTACCGAGAGATTAATCACGGAAGTCGATATATCAAATACTTCAGACTGTGTCAGGATCGTGTCACCGTCGCCGTTAAATGACTTCAACACCACTCAGTGCAGTTATCTTAAACAGTATCCTTTACATGACGGCTATGACGTTTCCGTTTGTCGCTACCAAGGGCAAGTGCGCATTGACCTTAGACAGTCCATCAACAACAAAGCAACCATTCGAGGTATTGCATTAAACATTCAGCAATGGAAATATTTACAACTATTAACTACTCGCATAAACATGTCCATTAAAAATGCTGATATGTTCATACATTAGTATTAATAAAACATAAATAATGTTTTACAAATTTCTTGTTTGTTTTTTGTTTGTACTAATTGACTTCGGGGATGATGTGAAGCCTCCGTTTGCTACAAAGCAACCAGTAAATTTATAAGAAAAGACAATTATACAATTTAAAACATTTATTATGACATGTATTCATTAGCATCAGATATTGATTGTATACAGACATAAAAAACAGTTTTGCATAGATATAACACAGTCTGATCATAATCAAAAAATAATTAAACATGTATTCATTAGCACCGATATTGATTGTATACAGACATAAAAAACAGTTTTGCATAGACATAACACAGCCTGATCAATAAAAAAAAACAATTAAACATGTATTCATTAGCACCGGATATTAATTGTATATAAACATTAAACATGCATGGACACTACAAAAAAAAGACATAAAAAAGTCAACATTGGGAAAAAAAATACTTTCAATAATGGAAATATCATAATCCAGGAATGAATTTGTAAAATAAATCTGTTGAGTATTTGAAAAAAAAACATGGGTACAACCTTTTAATAATGGAAAATAACATAATGTTGGAATGAATATGTAAAATAAAGCTGTTGAGTATTTGAAAGAAAAAACCCATTAAACATATATTCATCAGATAATGATTGTATATAAAAACTGTGTTACGAAACACAACCTAATCAAAGTTAAAATCATTGACACGATATATACACATAGACATATATCAAAAAGAGAATGAGACAGGAACAAACAGTTAATATTTGAAGAAGAAAAAAATGGACTTTTTTTGTATGCTACATGAATAAACTTTTACCAGACTTCAAACTATAAAAATGGAATGGTTTTGTTTTGTAAAACAGTTATTACACGAAGCATAAACTCCTGTAAAAAATATTATGTTTGAACCGTATGAATAAACTAAGTTATTCGTTTACCATTGAAATTATCATTTAAATGTATAGCCAACAACAGGCATTGATAGTTGCGAAAAAAATGTTGACAAAAATAATTTACTAGCAACAAAGGAAATGTAAGACATTAAGTAACTTAAAAGATGTATTCATGAATCTTAATATTCAAAAACCAAGTTGAGAAATATTTTACTAGCATTTAACTATGAAATTGCAGATTTGAATTAGTCTTAACTTTAATCTGTCGAATAATATCAAGACTGTTGGAGATAGAACAGATTTACACATTAAAAAAATATCCCTGGAGGTAGTACACAGATCTGTCAAGTAATATCAAAGTTTCATGTTAGTATATATGAAAATATTGAACATACAAAAAAGTATACACGAAAAGGTTATAAGGTTGACTAGCCACATTGTAAATAAAACTGTAAGATACACAATTTGTATTATGTAAAAATACTTCTAACGTTAAGTAAAAGAAAGGTGAAGTATGTTAATGAGAGATAGACCCTTAATTAAGTATAAAGACAGACTGCTCTTCTCATATCATTAAATATAATGGCAGAGGAGTCTACTTTAAGATTTGAAAAGGATTTATCGTTCCGAGACAGTGTATATCAATTCATCATACACTTATACAGTGGTGGAATTTATGATAATGGGACAAGAACTAAAGGTTAACATTATCACATAATTAAATAAAACGGTAGAGGAGTCTACTTTAAGATTTGAGAATGATTTATCGTTCACATTTGTTTCCGAGACAGTGTATATCAATTCATCATACACTTATACAGTGGTGGAATTTATGAGAATGGGACAAGAACTAAAGGTTCACATTGTCACATATATGGGTAATGGTGAGGTTGAAAAATATTGTCACCAACAGTTTCAGACTATCAATATAAGGTAAGTGAAATATTGCTGATGCAGTATCATCTACATATAACCTTGGTTGTTGTGAGAACACTAAACCCTAAACAAAACTAAAGTGATATAAACTAGATACACATATATCGTGATTGAAGTATTACTCAAGTAATTGAAAGTACAGACGGCTAGACAGACGGACAGGCGAACAGACAGGCGAACAGACAGACGGTGTATGAGAGTCAATTATAACAACGAACAGGCGAACAGACAGACGGGTAGAATGCTATCAGAGTTGAAAACCAAGTTTGAGGGAAATGGTGAATTTTACATTCACCTAGCCTCTCGGGGGAAGTGTGTAAGCCTCGGATTGGAGGAATTTGAGGAGGTGGTGACGACGGTGTGGAGAATGAAGACGATGGCGAGTCATCATATCGATAACGTAAGCACTGACTTAATATTGTTTTAATTTTAATATTTTGATATGTATTCAATTCGCTATATAATACAATGTCATTCATTTACAGAAAGAATCGGCTACCGTCGTACCCACATCCACCACTACACCTACCACCATGCCTACCACCATGCCTGCCACCATGCCCGCCCCCACTGCTGCTACCGCCATCGTGGTGCCTAATACTCATATACATCAACAGCAGATAGTCTACTGGGATGAGGCAGAGTTTTTATGAAAACATAATCGAAACCCGTTTTTTATGGATACATATATATCATACATGTACAGTATTATATTTTTATTGTTAATGTTTCTTTCACAAACACCATATTGATTTTCAAATCAAGAACAAAGATTAATTCAACAACAATTCAAGATACATAATTTTTTTATTCAACTAAATCATTTATTTTTCAATATCAAATTATTTAACAATCAATATGTACAAATCACAGATAATTGAAAAGACATGTATTTCTATTTCATTCACAGTTTTTCTTACAATGAAATCATAAACGGGTTACAACGTGTTTATATTTTTTATTTTGTAGTGGCCAAGGGCAAGCGTATCACAACCATTAG
>NW_018405240.1:126394-187057 GCF_002113885.1 Mizuhopecten yessoensis
GGATAATCAGACAAATCATAAACATGTCTGTCCTGGTGAAGATCAGAGTATAGATCGAGGGTTTCAATTTCGATACCGAACGAATCGGTGTCTGTAAATAATAACTTCATTCCATTATGATACTTCGGCTTGAGATATTTATAATAAAATTCATACATAACTATTTTCGAGAGCTCTAGAATGGCTTGTCCGGCATATACCGGTTTGTTCAGTAATAATTTGGTTTTTGCATTCTCAATACCCACCAAATTCTCGCTAAAGATTTTAAATCGTTCAAAAGACGGTTTTGCGCAATATTTTTTTATATTTTTTCTCAGTATCAGCTAACTTTATGTCTACTCGATTCCTAACATTCTCCATTGTTTTACCGAACACGGCATTGTTCATGAGCTTAAAAAAGTTTTTCTCAAAGTCGTTTTGCGATTCAACCCTTCGTTGTGAATTAAATAAGATATAGGGTCTTAGCCAAGGATGTTGTCTAAACTCTAAAATTTTATGAATTTTGGTAAGCTTCATACCGAGATATAGATACAGCTGCAGATTCCTATAATGACAGATATATTTTGTTTTATTTTCTAGATTTGGAATTAGTTTTTCCGTTTTCACACGACCTTGTTATTTTATATTAGAATGGCTACCATGTAATGTGTTCCAAAGGTCTCTACTGCAGGGGGAGAGTTCATCGTCAGAAACTTTCCTCCGCTCGGGAGCTAGAGGGTAGTCGGAGTGTGCATCGTGCAATGCAACGGGATACTCTAAATCTACCTCTAGCACGTAGCCCAAGTCTTCCTCTTTTGAAATACTGTCAATGTCAAATTCCTCTATATTTTCAACCCAGCGGAAATATCCCATGGGTAATGGTTCCATCATTGCTTTCCCATATGGATTATTACAGTCTGTATATAGAATATATGTGTTCGGTTTTGATGCATCGTACGTTTCAGGAATGTATGGGTTGTTGGCTTTCGAGTACTTGTTAGATATCATAGATACGCCGCCGCGAACACCACTCTCAAAGAATAGATACATGTTCGGATCGGTCAGTAATTCTAATTGAACACCTGTCATTTTTAATGCTGCATTCCAAGCTAGACCGGGACTAGTATAGAATTGACACGGCTCTAATCCATAATAATTTAAACACGTAGTTTTAAAATTCTCAAAGACATCTGTTAGGAGAAGAACATCTGTTTTTAAATACAAGTCGTGATATTCACCTAAATTTTGAATATGTAATTCGTTCCAAACACGTTGTGCATGAACATGGTCAGAATCTGATATGTGAGATTTGCTCAACTGACTATAAAATTGTTGTTGTGATGGAAGTTGTGTTTCACTGAATTTACTTTCCTCGGTTACATACTCATATGGATAGACTCCTTTTCTAAGTAACAGTTCCGTCTGAGGTTTAGTAAATTCTTTTGAAAAATGTTTGATCTTGGAGCTTCCTCCCTTTGCTAAATTACTAACCAGTGAATCTAAACTTTCTGACATGAATTGGAATTAATCTATAAATCGTAAAGTTCCTAAACTAAATGAAATATATTTTTCCATGTTGTTTGGTATACATTTGATTTCATGATCTTTGAATAGACCTAAACTTTCGCATAAGATATGACCGTCAAATCCTTTCAAATTGTAAAAAACTACTGGGATGAAAGAAGGATGTTGATATTGTATGTTACAAGTTTGACATGCTGCCGATCTATATTTCCCCGTTAAATGGCAGTGATCTCTTACTTTGATGGAATCTCTTGCAAAATGCTTATTACAAATATGACATTTTTCGCAATTTTGAAAATGACGCTCATCGTCCACCGTCATTTTTAGTGGCTCGACATGCTCTAAAATGGTTTTGATAAGGTGCTGCTCTTCAATCAAATTTTCTAGGAATGTTTTACTAACATTTGACCCTCGATAAACAACTGGTGATTTAGTGTACCTCTCATCCACACACACAACCTGATAAGCAAAACCACAAGGTTCAAATTTAGTATTTGGAGTCGTACTAGATGTTTGAGGATTAGGCATACAAGAATCCATCTTTTGTGTAAAAGTTTCAAAATCTGCATAGATTACAAACGGGACGCGCATTTGTTTATTAAAATCGCAAAATTCTAAAAATTGCTCACCTTCTGATGGGAGTTTCACATGTTGTGGATCGTATTTAGAACAATATTCGATATGACTTTCAAGTAAATCCTTGCGTGTGAACCCTTGTAAGCAAAATTGACAAAAATGTGTTTTACAATGATGCGATTTCGTTCTGCTAAGAAACGTATCTAGATTTCTTATCAGACAATAATGTGTTTTTATACCTTGTTGTAACAGTAATAAATTAACGTGATGTCGTGATTCTCTTACCTTTGTAACATACAATGGGAAAATTGTCTCATCCTCATATCCAAATACATTCACAGAAATATTATTTTGTTTTTCAAACTTATTCATATGAGAAATACGAACAGGGTATTCGATACCATTCATATTGAGTTCGAGTTCATATTTTGTATAATGATTCACACGTTCTGGTATATCTGTTGCTGGATGTAAAGAAGCAATTACTGACCACGTGAAACATTTCTCGTCATTGTTGATAATGTTCAACAGTTTATGTTGCCTGAATGTTCCTGGAGTGCGAATGTATGAAGATCCTGATAAAGGTGAATATTTCACAGTACTCACTTCTAGTTTAATTATCCTTTTTAAAATCCAATTCGATCCTTCCCTAATGTATTCTTCAAAGCCTAAAAACATCTTTTGAAATGCTTCGTTCAAATCATGTTGTGAAAAGTTCTCATTTGGCAAATACATGTAAGTCTTGCTTCTAAAGTGTGGATAGGACTGCTGCTTGTTTCCATCCTTGTCTTCTTTTTCCAATTCCACTTGAATACATAAATACCACTTAATCCCTCCTAGTTCGCTACTTCTTTCTTCTAAATGTGTTCTCGCTTCCTGTGAAGTGTTTGTTGCAAAGCGAAGCAAATCCATATCATCGTCACCATTCGGATATATATTTCTAATATTAGCAACACCATTAAAACTGCTTTCGTCTGAATAACGATGATCGTTGTGAATAAAAACATTACCTCCTTCCTGCTCTACTACAGATGGAGAACGCTGTTCTCGTGCAGGTTCTGGGGATTGCATCCAACTCGGCCCCGCGATTGGAGAACCTAAACCGAGTTTCGGAGAAGTCACACGCATTTCCGGAGAAGCCACACGCTGTTCCGGAGAACCCGCACGCTGTTCCGGAGAAGCCGCACGCATTTCCGGAGAAGCCACACGCTGTTTCGGAGAAGCCGCACGCTGTTCCGGAGAAGCCGCACGCTGTTCCGGAGAATCGTTAGCTGGTAAGTTATGCGCTTTCAGTACATGTCGTTGTAAAGAGAAAACAGTGCTCATTGATTTTGTACAATAATTGCAAGGTATCCGTTTCGAAGTAATAGAAGAAATATTCTCTTTATCAATTACCTCAACGTCATGTATATGCGACATATGACGAGTTAAATTGGAACGTCGAGAAAATGTTGTACCACACATTTCACACAAAAAACCTGCAAAGTGAGCTTTAAGATGCTTCACTCGGTTTTTTTCACAAACTTGCTTGAGGCATACTTCACGCTCTTGGGTTGTTTCTTCATTTGGTCCAGTTTCAACATCATTATGTTTTACCGACGTTTTCGGTTTTTTAGTTGGTGAGATATCTAGACTGTCTAGTTTTCTCTTCAAGTCTCGTAATGTTTCTCTAGCTTCTTCATCTCCTTCTACATATTTCTTCAGTAGACCAGCAAGAAATCCGTCTGCCATGGGGAACAATTTAGAACCCGTATGAAATCTGCCTTGAAACAGCTATACTTATAGTGTGTAGGCGGAGCAAGTGGGCATGTCTAAACTTTGAATGATAGCCATCTCTTCTTCGTCTTCTGTTTATTGATGCGAGTCATGAAATCACAAGGTGTAGTTTCTACATATAATTGTCCACCGCCCTGCGTTGTTTCCGGATGTGAATCATTTTTTTCTATTGAGTTATTGACATTAGTTTGTTGCTTTACAGTACTTGGTGGTTCCTTCCATTCGTTTGATTCTTGTTTTACTCTACTTGGCGGCTCCTTCCTTTCATTTGATACTTGTTTACTGTCATTAAATAATTCTTCGTATTTAGCTCTCGGAATTAAAACTAATTCTTTTGCCATTCTAAATACGCTTTAACAAATAAAGTTAACAAGCTTCCTTTGAGTGACAATAATCTCTTCTGTCTCTGCTTTGGTCTTATTCCTTTGGCTAAAACTTTACGAATAGTCAATTTATGTCTGATCAATGTATTTTTTATCGCTTTTACTGATTGGAATATTATCCATGACAGCATTATATATTATTTCGATTAAAAACTTTAGCTGTTTATAAGCCAATGACTCCAATATAACTCTTTGTTGTTGCTTTGAAGCGGTATTAAAAAATGCAGCAAATTCTTTCATTTTCTCGGTTCGTAAACAATGGTGTCTTCTCCTGGCAATATTCGAGTGCGTAATGGTGTAATTTCAATCGCATCTTCTTTAATATTGAGTTGTGTTCCATGTGGGTTTATATCTATCAACAAATAACCGTAACGTTTAGAGGTTGCTTTAAGATATGCATCTCTAAAATATGCAGTTTGTCTTGGAAATCTTTTGCCTTCCCAACATTTCAACTTGTAACTGATCGCGATAATTCTTAAAAAGAATAAAATAATGTGTGTTTAGACTTAATGTTCTCATAACCTTACCCTTTTGAAATATATTTTGCACTAAAAACATGACAGTAATGTTTTCATGATGTGAACTGATGCAGAACATCTTCATTAGATCTGGGCTATTTACTCCATCGGCCATGCAATCATCGATGACTAGTAACTTATGTCCGCTAACCTGTGCCCATTCTTTAAACTGTTCTTCATCCGGAAGCCCCTGATGGAAAGTTACTTCTTCCAACTTTTGTTTAATGTCGTCAAACAGAGACTGCCATGTATCATAACAAATAATGATTTTTGTTGGAGGCTGTTCAAACATTCCATCTGCATGTTCTAATATCTGTTTTGTTAGATATGTTTTACCGGATCCTGTTGGCCCACATATCATAACGGTTGTAGGAGTTTGAAATTTGATCAAACTTTCTTCTACCCACCATTTATCTTCCATGGCTCAATGTAGAATGAATAGACATACACAAAACAACACAATATATATTCCATTAATTTATTTCAGAACAACATTTCTGTTTGATATCATTATAGTGAATACAAAGCGGAAAAGAGTTTTCTATGTAATTATATACAATCCTATCATTTTTAACATGATCACTATCAAATATATTTGCTATAGGTTTCATAGTCATCCCTCTACATCGATTAAGCAGAAAAAACAAACAATATTGTCCACAAACATTCGATGATGTACTCTGAACGCGTTTATGGTTATATACAAAATTGAAGAAATCAAAGTCGAAATATTCTGACGAGTGTCCATAACTGTCAAATAATTCTCCTTTATTCTTTGTATACAGCTAGCTAATGCTTTCCAGGTAGGTTGCTATTATCTGTATTTAAAATAAAACCGGTAGGCCACTTATGTATGTTTGTTGGTATCTGATCGCTTGCGTAGACACCTAGAATCATTTTTCTCATTGCAGGATCACATTCGATAGCACATCGAAGTTGATGCGTGTTCATGACTGTGCAATAATGTCTCTAGCAGCGTTAATTTCAAAATATCCTGGATATTCAGCATAGATGATACAAGTGATTGTTTCTGTGAGAGCAGTTCTGAATGTGGCTTCCAGTTTTACGTTACCTTGCTTTAATAGGGTAAGGTATTGACTGTCTTGAAATATGGGTTCCAAATTGAATGTGTACAGTGCATAACCGTTGGCTATATCATCTCTATCAATATTCAATCCACTATCATTCAACCATTTACCACTGGTTTTAAACATATTTGCTAGAACGGGAATGGTAGTCTCACCACCTGTCGAGGAATAATTCAATTTTAAAGGAGTTCCCCCGACGGGAATACCATCCACAAATAAACCAACAGATGTAACATTATGATGTTTAAAGAACCATGGATTTTGACCATAATCTCCAGTAGCAGCTGTAGACTTTACAAATCCTACAGTGATGAAGTTTGGCCTCATTCCTTGAAACATATTGTCATATGTGTAACTGGACGAACCCGTTGGTATAGTCATCTGTTTAATGAGAGATTGTGTGAAGGGATACTTTGCATTAGTCGTATTTAGAGCTTGACTCTGTGCATATATAACGGCAGGGTTCACTCTGACTTTAGCCACACGTAAACATATGCTCTCCAACTCGATTTTATAGCTAGCATTAGCTTCACTTGTCACAAGGCAGAACTCTGGTTTAGATCTGTACATTTTTATGTTAACATTTACTTGATTAAGTAAATATCTATCCATTTTGAATAAATCGTGATACAGAGGACCTTGCATGTCACATGTTTTACTACCCTCAAACAGTTTCGCTCTAGTCAGTAGATTCAAATTAGATCCTGTCCTCACATTTACATCATCCATTTCTCCTTCAGTATCTTGATACCATAATTGTGTGGCAAGTTGAGATGCTTTGGCATCATAACCAAAGTTTAACAACGATTGAATGTAAGCTTTATATGCGTAATGGTTCGTTGTAGACACCACAGGCTTTCCCTGTAACGCCACATCTACTTGTGAAAACATGGCAGGTAGAAAAAAATGTACAGGTCCAATGTTCTCATCCACAGCAATGTTGCTTCCATCGCCCTTTTTTATTTTAGCTTTCACCGATATCATTGTGTTTTTCAGATCGATGTATTCCATACCATTCTGACCGGAAATCACGAACTCGATGGGGGCTTCGCCGACGACTTGCGAAATGGGAAGAACGTCTTGATAATATATATTCTCTACAGCTGTCTGTGTTGGTGGTAATTCAAAAATGGCGAGTTGTGAGGGTTGAGCTTCCGTGAAAAAATCACTGCTTACTGCAGCCATGATGGTAGAAATTTCTTATTTTTTCCTTTCTGCTTCGTCTTTTTTTGTTTTTTTGTTATAGGTTTCTTTTTTATCGCAGGTTTCTTTTTGATGACTGGTTTCTTTTTTGTGGCAGATTTCTTTTTTATCACAATTTTCTTTTTGGACTTAGCTTGTGGTGTGATGTTTACAGTTCGACGTTTCTTGTTCGACTGATGATAGGGTGTATTCTGCTTTCTTTTTATCTCGGATTTGGCTTGTTCTATCACCTGTTGAGTTGGTGAAACTAGATTTACACCAAGGTTGTTTAATGCTGTAGTTTTCTCACTTTTGACATTATCAATGGGAATCATGAACTCCTTAGTGTTGGCAGATATACCACCTCCATGCTGTTTCACTTCTCGATTGCTATCGATATATGGATTAATTTTGCCACTAGTAACGTTTTTGTAATACTTCATCCATTTTTCCACATTGGGAACGTACATGTTTGACACATTCATGAGTAAAACGGATATGATTTGAAATGTAGTGTTATCGTCACCGATTGTTTTAGAAATGAAGGAACTTCGCCTTTCTCATTTGTTATATATATTTCGATGTCTCTAATCTCTGATTTATTTACAGGTACATATTGAAAGATCGTGAAAGATTGGGTCCAGTTAGCTTGCTTGTACGATTTCACCATGCGGAGGAGATTTTCCTTTTCACCATCGACGATAGATCCATCACTTATGTCACAATGTACGTATAGGTTTTCCTTTGTTTTACCGGTTCCAACTAAATAAATGTCTGCCAACGCTACCTGCCAGAGTCCATGTAGATGCAGGGGAGATTGTAAATGAGTGCGAAAATGATGTGGTTCATTATCTGGAAAATATTCCTTGTTCTTATTACTGTTGATTGTGACGTAGAGCGTCATGATCAATGTCTACAGTATCAATAACGGTATCTGCATCGACATATGAATTATATTTGGTAGGCCATCCCAACCATTTTACTAGCCACTGTTTTCTACCACTTGTCTTGCGTGTCTTGATTTTCTTCTCTATGTAAAATAGTGAATCCATGTTCTTATCAACTCTCTGCAATTCTGATTCATAAAAGTTACCTTTGATAACTTCGTTTAGAAAATCAATCAGCTGATATTGGGGAATACCCTGCAATGGATATCGTCTGTGTACCTTAAATATTTCTGATGACCACTGTTGTTGATAGGCACGCTTAAAGAGTTGTTTTGCGTGAGATATTCGAACGAGACTTCCTAATTTGAATCTATACTTGATCCTTTTTTTGATGGGGACCTTAACTGGTTTCTTTGATTGATGTTTCATCGGTTTCTTTCTTAAGTATAGATATGCAAAAATATCTGCCTGATTTTCTTTGTTGACATTTTTAGGAGCTATACCATTTAAGGATCGATGCGGTGTAGAATTGTAACTATCAACCAGTTTCTGTAGAATGTCAGTATATTTGTACGTTCTGTGCTTTGTAAAGTATCGAAATAGCATGGTCTTAAACGTCCGTATTCACCTTTCGATTATATTTGCCTTCGTATCGTTTTGAGTGGTAAAATAATGAATGTGTTCAGTATCTTGATAGGTATTTTTACCAATCCCGCTAGATCGATCCATATATTTGCCAACTCCATCCTTGCAGTTTTTCCTAAAGATCGCATTATTAAACTCTCCACCTTTGCCTGTCCGAAGTTTGTGAGGCACTCCACTTCTTTGGACAATTTTCTTGAAAGCGTTTAAAACTTCTTTTGCCGTTTTGTTTTTCAGAGGTTCAATCCATAGATGTCGACTGAAGTCGTCAATAACCATCAAGAGATATCGCACTCCCGAATTATGTTTGGATAGAGATGTCATGTCTGCCAAATCAGCATCGTACTGTTCACCTGGTCCGCCAACTTCAACACGTGCACGTTTAAAAGAACGTCTAACTGGTTTTTGTAAACTATAATCATCAAGACTCTGTATATATCTTCTGATCTTATGTATACCGAGGGTTTTAATACCTTGCGATTTCAATATTTGGTGAACCTTTACGGGGCTGAGAAATGCACCACCATTCTCCAAATTATAATATACGTCATCTATAAGCCGTCTCTCTTCCTCAGTCAACATATTTGATAATAATGAGACAAAAACATTTATGTACAAACTTTTATTAACATGGATACATATTACAACGTTTTGTGAAACCAATCTTCTACACGATTCATGGACATGACCATCATACCGACTTTCTCTTTCCATTTTTCTGTTTTAAGTTCATTACTTCTCCATTTGGCATTACATAATTGTGAAATGAAAGCATTTCTAGCACTTCTCTGGATTTTAAAACGAACAGTCTCTTGAATAAAGTCACGAATCACTTTAATATCATCCACCTGAATAAATGCATCCATTATATCAAACTGCCTTTCACTTATGATTTCTCGAACATGATATGCATATATTAGTTGTAATAAGTTATCCATTTTGAGGAATTCTGAGGAATTCTCACAAGGAAAAGTATCACTCATTTTGCGTTGCACGTCGATATATCCTATCCAAATTGGGTGGGTGAGGTAAAACACAATGACGATCAATACACTCCACAGAAAAGTTTTTATGTTCCCAATATTTCAGTGTATTTCCACACTTATAACAAGTAACGTAATCACCGACACAGTCGTGAAAAAATCCGTCTCTAGCCAACTGATAAGGAGTCTGACGAAGTTTACAACCCCACTGAGAGAATGTCACCAGCCGATCGGTACAGCTCGTCATGTATAGGTGAACTGGGCGAGTGATACCAGTGTTCATCTATAAGTAGAATGAATAGATACGTTGCTAATAGTGTTACTCACTTGTTTGTCTACAATAAGTTGACCATCACATCTAAATGTCTTTCGAGTGTTCATTCAATTATACGTCTACTATCTATAAATCAAATGAAGAGACATGTCTGAACTTCACCGATTTTCTTCACGTAATTCTTTTTTTTTTCGCTATAATTTTGTTTCACATAGTTCTCGTCCCTCAAACGTTCGTCTTGCATGAGATATTGTAATGTATTCGAAGGTATACAAGATTGAATGGAAAACTCGCGCCAAGTCTTTTCCACTTCCAAATGATTTGTAAATGTCAATGCTTCATCAAAATGTAGGTCTATAACGACAGCATTGGAATACATCAGACATTCATGTTCATGTTGACTAGCTCGACGATTCTCACAACCTAAACATACGAATAGTTCTCTTATTTTTGATTTTACAACGTATGCATAAGAGAGACACAGCAGATTTTTTAGTAGTCTCCGATAGGTCTTTTCTTCGGTTTTTTTAATCAAATAGTTTTGCAGTCTTTTATCTAGCAAGTCTGTGTTTAATTCCATTATTGCACATGTACGTATTGGTATGATAACGTAGCTCTACATATTTAAATGACGAACATCATATGTTGAAACAGACAGTCTTTTGACCATCTCGCATGCTCTGTTTTGATATCATCAAAATAGTTCCAATTTTTCAACGAAACACCACACATGAAACACGAAACACGATCTTCAATACCAGTGTAGAAAAATCCGTTACTGGCGAGTTGCTGTGGAGATTGATGGTGATGTTTAGACCACTTTTTGTAGGTATCCAGCCGGTTACAACATTTGATTAATGATGGATAACACGGTTGTATCACATTAGTGTTTATAGTATGTGGGGCGCTGTCTGTAACGTTGTCCATGGGTTTTAACTTTCAACAATTGCGCAGATTAATTGTAAACTCTCCGACACTGACAATATCCTTTTTAAAAGTTCTAGTGATATAGTTATTTTCTTTCCTTCTTCTTTTAAATAAACGCTTACCTTGTTTTTCAACTGTTTAAAAGTGATTTCTTTATGAAGTCCTAAATAGCAATCCACTTGGTTAGAAGAAACGTTAGCGATTGAAATATCAGCGTTCTTGACGGTGTCGATGAGAGCTTGAGCCATGTGAGGTAGTGATATGTCTCTTGATCATATCTCTGACTTATATAGTATATGCTGGTAGGAGCAATGTGTAAGAGCAATGTGAAAGAGCAATGTGCAAGAGCAATGTGAAAGAGCAAGGAGTGAAGACCCCCAAAACTACCCTACTGTGATGCGTAACCTTACCTGTATACAAGAATTTTTGTCCGTTTAGCACTAAAACTTCAACGGAAAAAACACTTTATCACTTTTACCAAAGCCGGTTCTTCTCATACATAGCATGCTCTAGTTGGTACGTGTAAAGTTCAAGTAATTTAACAAGTAATCCTCTGTCAGTGGCGTATCGTAAAGGATTCTTCGTATCTTATTCTTTTCTCTTTGTGTTTTTACTTTTAACAGGGTGAATAGTTTCCCGTCCACGCTGAACGTGTTCTGTACACATTCAAGTCTGTAAGCCTGGCGTAACCTGTCCTGGTTGTACTTAGTGAGGTCCTCTGACACTGTATACTGGGATCCCTTAGAACACTCCTGGAACCTAGAACATCATGGGTTTTTTATTCTGTGGGTGAATTTAACTATCACACTTCTCCTTTTACTGGTATTAAATATATCGAGTCTGTGCGCAATGTCTATTTCCTCGATTTATGGTTATATCGGCCCAAGGTAAAAACGGCCTCGATTTACCCAAGTGAAATCGGCCTAAGGTAAAATCGGCCCAATGTATACATGGAATATACATAACATTTATAATAATCCCTTTCTCTGGGTTTCATTTATATATCAACCTCTGAACATATATATTTAAATTAATAAATTCCTTTCTGCATTTCCTTGTCTCAGTCGCGAGTTCCACAAGGGGAGGTAACCTGTACTAATGTAATCTGTAATATACGTCGCGTAAGATAGTTATCATTTTGTGTGTAATCTGAAACACTGACATTATTTAGTTAGATTTAATTATTCAAATGATTTTTTTATATGATTAATGAGGAAGTTAGCCGATGCATACAGTTTTTTTTCTTTAAAAACTGTATAATACAAGGTCAGAGTACCGTCAGAGTCCTTTGGTCATCAGTAGTAACACTGACCGAGTTATAGTAATACAAGGTCATAGTGCCGTCAGAGTCCTATGGTCATCAGTAGTAACACTGACCAAGTTATAGTAATACAAGGTCATAGTGCTGTCAGAGTCCTATGGTCATCAGTAGTAACACTGACTGAGTTATAGTAATACAAGGTCATAGTGCTTTCAGAGTACTATCGTCATCAGTAGTAACACTGACCGAGTTATAGTAATACAAGGTTATAGTGCTGTCAGAGTACTATGGTCATCAGTAGTAACACTGACCGGGTTATAGTAATGCAAGGTCATAGTGCTGCCAGAGTCCTATGGTCATCAGTAGTAACACTGACCGGGTTATAGTAATGCAAGGTCATAGTGCCGTCATAGTCCTATGGTCATCAGTAGTAACACTGACCGAGTTATAGTAATACAAGGTTATAGTGCCGCCAGAGTCCTATGGTTATCAGAAGTAACACTGTCCGAGTTATAGTAATGCAAGGTTATAGTACCGCCAGAGTCCTACGGTCATCAGTAGTAACACTAACCGAGTTATAGTAATACAAGCTCATAGTGCTGTCAGAGTTCTATAGTCATCAGTAGTAACACTGACCGAGTTATGGTAATACAAGGTTATAGTGCCGCCAGAGTCCTATGGTTATCAGAAGTAACACTGTCCGAGTTATAGTAATGCAAGGTTATAGTACCGCCAGAGTCCTATGGTCATCAGTAGTAACACTGACCGGGTTATAGTAATACAAGGTCATAGTGCTGTCAGAGTCCTATGGTCATCAGTAGTAACACTGACCGAGTTATAGTAATACAAGGTAATAGTACCGCCAGAGTCCTATGGTCATCAGTAGTAATACAGACCGAGTTATAGTAATACAAGGTCATAGTGCTGTCAGAGTTCTATGGTCATCAGTAGTAACACTGACCGAGTTATAGTAATGCAAGGTTATAGTGCCGCCAGAGTCATAACGGCCATCAGTAGTAACACTGACGAACACCCATTTTAAAGCAGGGACAAATATTCCGGACGGCTAATAGTTGTTTCAGCGAGTAAACAAGAATTTTAATCAAATTCAAATGCATGCATATTTGTACAATGTAAACATACTACGGGTCGTAAATATACCCAGCAATATATGTCGTATTAACACTAGGGGTTGCCACATGCCATGTATTCACATATATCAGTAAGTGTAAAATCTTAAACCTATGAGTTACTTGATTAGAATGTTTTGATTTGTTTCATTTCGTGGCTGGTGTACTGAGGTTGGTAAGGTTACATTTACTTATACACTACCACGTATATCTCGACTAGATATAAAGTCTCGTTCAACCAGACGCTTGATCACGTGACAACAAGAGTCTGGTTGAACGAGACTACTGGATATAATACACACACTGATGTGTTGTGATGCATAAAACGAAGATTACGTAAGATAGATGTCAACGGTTCTCCGGTCATATCAGAATTAAAGTACCAAAACGATGGCTTCACGAAATGGTAAGTACGCATGCACTGGAGGGAGGAATACAAATATCAAAGGCTTAAATTAATATTATAGATTATTGTGGCGGTCATTAATAGGCTATAGCTTCTTTCTTATAAAATTGTGAGTAAGAAGTAAAAGTCAGTAAGGTTTCATTATCAACCGATTCATTTCAAAATTTATTGGGACGTATTAAGTATTTTTTAGAACTAGATTAGGAGTTTCTCACTAAGTTCTACTGTATTTATCACTTAAAACTGAAAAAAGAATATTTATTAAGTAAGATACTAATTGAAGGATCTTTTTTATTGTCTAAGAAATAATCAACGTATGTACGTGAATTAAGGTGGAATTTATAACAAAGGTAAGAAAATGTATAAATAATCAACGTATGTACGTGAATTAAGGTGGAATTTATAACAAAGGTAAGAAAATGTATAAATAATCAACGTATGTACGTGAATTAAGGTGGAATTTATAACAAAGGTAAGAAAATGTATAAATAATCAACGTATGTACGTGAATTAAGGTGGAATTTATAACAAAGGTAAGAAAATGTATAAATAATCAACGTATGTACGTGAATTAAGGTGGAATTTATAACAAAGGTAAGAAAATGTATAAATAATCAACGTATGTACGTGAATTAAGGTGGAATTTATAACAAAGGTAAGAAAATGTATAAATAATCAACGTATGTACGTGAATTAAGGTGGAATTTATAACAAAGGTAAGAAAATGTATAAATAATCAACGTATGTACGTGAATTAAGGTGGAATTTATAACAAAGGTAAGAAAATGTATAAATAATCAACGTATGTACGTGAATTAAGGTGGAATTTATAACAAAGGTAAGAAAATGTATAAATAATCAACGTATGTACGTGAATTAAGGTGGAATTTATAACAAAGGTAAGAAAATGTATAAATAATCAACGTATGTACGTGAATTAAGGTGGAATTTATAACAAAGGTAAGAAAATGTATAAATAATCAACGTATGTACGTGAATTAAGGTGGAATTTATAACAAAGGTAAGAAAATGTATAAATAATCAACGTATGTACGTGAATTAAGGTGGAATTTATAACAAAGGTAAGAAAATGCTGGCACAAATATTAGACTGTTGAATATTTGTATGTAAAGTTGGTATTTATCTCGTATGTATTGATGTTGTATATTTATATGTAAAAATGGTATATATCTCGTATGTATTGATGCTGTATACTTGTATGTAAAGTTGGTATATATCTCGTATGTATTGATGTTGTATATTTGTATGTAAAGTTGGTATATATCTCGTATGTATTGATGTTGTTTAATTGTATGTAAAGTTGGTATTTATCTCGTATGTATCGATGTTGTTTATTTGTATGTAAAGTTGGTATATATCTCGTATGTATTTATGTTGTTTATTTGTATGTAAAGTTGGTATTTATCTGGTATGTATTGATGTTGTTTATTTGTATGTAAAGTTGGTATGTATCTCGTATTTTGTATGTAAAATTGGTATTTATCTCGTATGTATTTATGTTGTTTATTTGTATGTAAAGTTGGTATATACCTCGTATGTATTGATGTTGTATATTTGTATGTAAGTTGGTTTTTATCTCGTATGTATTGATGTTGTTTATTTGTATGTAAAGTTGTATATATCTGGTATGTATTGATGTTGTTTATTTGTATGTAAAGTTGGTATTTATCTCGTATGTATTGATATTGTATATTTTATGTAAAGTTGGTATGTATCTCGTATGTATTGATGTTGTATATTTGTATGTATGTTGGTATATATCTCGTATGTATTGATGTTGTATATTTGTATGTTAAGTTGGTATATATCTCGTATGTATTGATGTTGTATATTTGTATGTATGTTGGTATATATCTCGTATGTATTGATGTTGTATATTTGTATGTTAAGTTGGTATATATCTCGTATGTATTGATGTTGCATATTTGTATGTAAGTTGGTATATATCTCGTATGTATTGATGTTGTTTATTTGTATGTTAAGTTGGTATATATCTCGTATGTATTGATGTTGTTTAATTGTATGTAAAGTTGGTATTTATGTCGTATGTATCGATGTTGTTTATTTGTATGTAAAGTTGGTATATACCTCGTATGTATTGATGTTGTATATTTGTATGTAAAGTTTGTATATATCTCGTATTTATTGATGTTGTTTAATTGTATGTAAAGTTGGTATTTATGTCGTATGTATCGATGTTGTTTATTTGTATGTAAAGTTGGTATATACCTCGTATGTATTGATGTTGTATATTTGTATGTAAGTTGGTATATATCTCGTATGTATTGATGTTGCATATTTGTATGTAAGTTGGTATATATCTCGTATGTATTGATGTTGTTTATTTGTATGTAAAGTTGGTATGTATCTCGTATGTATTGATAATGTATATTTGTATGTAAAATTGGTATTTATCTCGTATGTATTTATGTTGTTTATTTGTATGTAAAGTTGGTATTTATCTCGCATGTATTGATGTTGTATATTTGTATGTAAAGTTGGTATTTATCTCGTATGTATTGATGTTGTATATTTGTATGTAAAGTTGGTATATATCTCGTATGTATTGATGTTGTATATTTGTATGTAAAGTTGGTATTTATCTCGTATATACTGATGTTGTATATTTGTATGTAATGTTGGTATTTATCTCGTATATATTGATGTTGTATATTTGTATGTAAATTTGGTCTATATCTGGTATGTATTGATGTTGTTTATTTGTATGTAAAGTTGGTATATATCTGGTATGTATTGGTGTTGTATATTTGTATGTAAAGTTGGTATTTATCTCGTATGTATTGATGTTGTTTATTTGTATGTAAAGCTGGTATATATCTGGTATGTATTGATGTTGTATATTTGTATGTAAAATTACTATATATCTCGTATGTATTAGTGTTGTATATTTGTATGTAAAGTTGGTATTTATCTCGTATGTATTGATGTTGTATATTTGTATGTAAAGTTGGTATATATCTCGTATGTATTGATGTTGTATATTTGTATGTAAAGTTGGTATATATCTCGTATGTATTGATGTTGTATATTTGTATGTAAAGTTGGTATATATCTCGTATGTATTGATGTTGTATATTTGTATGTAAAGTTGGTATATATCTCGTATGTATTGATGTTGTATATTTGTATGTAAAGTTGGTATATATCTCGTATGTATTGATGTTGTATATTTGTATGTAAAGTTGGTATATATCTCGTATGTATTGATGTTGTATATTTGTATGTAAAGTTGGTATATATCTCGTATGTATTGATGTTGTATATTTGTATGTAAAGTTGGTATATATCTCGTATGTATTGATGTTGTATATTTGTATGTAAAGTTGGTATTTATCTCGTATGTATTGATGTTGTATATTTGTATGTAAAGTTGGTATATATCTCGTATGTATTGATGTTGTATATTTGTATGTAAAGTTGGTATATATCTCGTATGTATTGATGTTGTATATTTGTATGTAAAGTTGGTATTTATCTCGTATGTATTGATGTTGTATATTTGTATGTAAAGTTGGTATATATCTCGTATGTATTGATGTTGTATATTTGTATGTAAAGTTGGTATTTATCTCGTATGTATTGATGTTGTATATTTGTATGTAAAGTTGGTATATATCTCTTATATATTGACGTGTTTATTTATATGTAAAGTTGCTATAAATCTCGTATGTATTGGTGTTGTATATTTGTATGTAAAGTTGGTATTTATTTCGTATGTAATTATTTTGTTTATTTGTATGTAAAGTTGGTATTTATCTGGTATGTATAGATGTTGTTTATTTGTATGTAAAGTTGGTATGTATCTCGTATGTATTGATGATGTATATTTGTATGTAAAGTTGGTATTTATTTCGTATGTAATTATGTTGTTTATTTGTATGTAAAGTTGGTATTTATCTAGCATGTATTGATGTTGTATATTTGTATGTAAAGTTGGTATTTATCTAGTATGTATTGATATTGTATATTTTATGTAAAGTTGGTATGTATCTCGTATGTATTGATGTTGTATATTTGTATGTAAAGTTGGTATTTATCTCGTATGTATTGATGTTGTATATTTGTATCTAAAGTTGGTATTTATCTCGTATGTATTGGTGTTGTATATTTGTATGTAAAGTTGGTATTTATCTCGTATGTATTGATGTTGTTTATTTGTATGTAAAGTTGGTATATATCTGGTATGTATTGATGTTGTATATTTGTATGTAAAATTGCTATATATCTCGTATGTATTAGTGTTGTTTATTTGTATGTAAAGTTGGTATTTATCTCCTATGTATTGATATTGTATATTTGTATGTAAAGCTTGTATATATCTCGTATGTATTTATGCTGTGTATTTGTATGTAAAGTTGGTATTTATCTCGTATATACTGATGTTGTATATTTGTATGTAATGTTGGTATTTATCTCGTATGTACTGATGTTGTTTATTTGTATGTAAAGTTGGTATATATTGTATACTTGTATGTAAAGTTGGTATATATCTCGTATGTATTTATGTTGTTTATTTGTATGTAAAGTTGGTATTTATCTCGTGTGTATTGATGTTGTATATTTGTATGTAAATTTGTATGTAAAGTTGGTATATATCTGGTATGTATTGATGTTGCATATGTGTATGTAAAATTGCTATATATCTCGTATGTATTAGTGTTGTTTATTTGTATGTAAAGTTGGTATATATTGTATACTTGTATGTAAAGTTGGTATATATCTCGTATGTATTGCTGTTGTATATTTGTATGTAAAGTTGGTATATATCTGTATGTATTGGTGTTGTATATTTGTATGTAAAGCTGGTATTTATCTCGTATGTATTGATATTGTATATTTTATGTAAAGTTGGTATGTATCTCGTATGTATTGGTGTTGTATATTTGTGTGTAAAGCTGGTATATATCTCGTATGTATTGTTGCTGTGTATTTGTATGTAAAGTTGGTATTTATCTCGTTTGTATTGATGTTGTTTATTTGTATGTAAAGTTGATATATATCTCGTATGTATTGATGTTGTATATTTGGATGTAAAGTTGGTATTTATCTCGTATGTATTGATATTGTATATTTGTATGAAAAGTTGCTATATATCTCGTACGTATTGAAAGTTGGTATATATCTCGTATGTATTGGTGTTGTATATTTGTATGCAGATTAGTATTTATCTCATATGTATTGATGTTGTATAGTTGTATGTAAAGTTGGTATATATCTGGTATGTATTGATGTTGTATATTTGTATGTAAAGTTAGTATATATCTCGTATGTATTTATGTTGTTTATTTGTATGTTAAGTTGGTATTTATCTCGTATGTATTTATGTTGTTTATTTGTATGTTAAGTTGGTATATATCTCGTATGTATTGATGTTATATATTTGTATGTAAAGTTGGTATTTATCTCCTATGTATTGATATTGTATATTTGTATGTAAAGCTGGTATATATCTCGTATGTATTGTTGCTGTGTATTTGTATGTAAAGTTGGTATTTATCTCATATGTATTGATGTTGTTTATTTGTATGTAAAGTTGATATATATCTCGTATGTATTGATGTTGTATATTTCTATGTAAAGTTGGTATATATCTCGTATGTATTGATGCGGTATATTTGTATGTAAAGTTGGTATTTATCTCGTGTGTATTGATGTTGTATATTTGTATGTAAATTTGTATGTAAAGTTGGTATATATCTGGTATGTATTGATGTTGTTTATTTGTATGTTAAGTTGGTATTTATCTCGTATGTATTTATGTTGTTTATTTGTATGTAAAGTTGGTATGTATCTCGTATGTATTGGTGTTGTATATTTGTGTGTAAAGCTGGTATATATCTCGTATGTATTGATGTTGTATATTTGTATGTAAAGTTGGTATATATCTCGTATGTATTGGTGTTGTATATTTGTATGTAAAGCTGGTATATATCTCGTATGTATTGATGCTGTGTATTTGTATGTAAAGTTGGTATTTATCTCGTATGTATTGATATTGTATATTTGTATGTAAAGCTGGTATATATCTCGTATGTATTGATGTTGTATATTTGTATGTAAAGTTAGTATATATCTCGTATGTATTTATGTTGTTTATTTGTATGTTAAGTTGGTATTTATCTCGTATGTATTTATTTGTTGATGATCAGGAAGCTGTGTTATAAGGATACGGAAATAAGATCGATTGTTATCATGTTACCTACGTTTGCTGACATCGCAGGAAAACAGGATCCTACGACGAATTAGCCTTTTAAGCCGAATTTACATACATAAATATGTACATAAGTGTTTCCATTTACCGGTCAGGTAATATTGTGAAAATGTATCGTCTTACTTTGCTAATTAACCTTTTATCCACATGCTCGTAGCTATATAGCTTAACAGGACATAGTGTTCATAAATTACAAAATATATATTGTGTATACTTTACTGTGTATTCCTGAATTATGTAAAGCATACGGTAATGTGTTGTGTCGTAGGCTGTATGTAAATTAGAACAAAACCTCGTAAAAAACAGATTCATATTCGCGGGGAAACATCTGTCGCAGTTGTATAAAGTTTATGTGAAATATATTTTTTTATAGTCAGAATTTGTCTTCTGTCATATGGTACAAAGTTGACATTTCAAGCGATTTATTGCTGCTGTTTTAATGCCAAAGAAATGTTAAATATATTTGTATTGCTCCATGACATCATCGTTTTAGTATCGATTCAGTTTCATTTCCTTTCTGTATGATATTGCGTTATTCATAGCTCTATATACCAGTGGTTCCTGCATGCTATTTTGCATATTTTCTAAGGACATTAACAACCAAAGTAATTAAATTCCAAAGCGGACTCGAACTGAAAATCGGGTTTAGCTAATACAAGACTCGAATACGGGCATTTATAGCAGGAAGCGTCATTTGTTTGAAGAGTGGGTTTATATCGATAGTTTTTTACACGGGCGGGAAATGTCAATATATATCAATATTTACATTCTGTATGCTTAGACCCATTGACAAAAATTACATTCATAAATGCATAACACAGGTGTTCATAGAATCTCAGCACGTGGGAACTGATAGTAACCTGATCACACTGCGTAGTAATACACTACAAAAACTACTCACTCGGAACGACCGACCTAGATGCTTAATTCTTACATCTTAAAATATTATTGAACTGTGCTTTGTGAAATATCCACGTATTCACGTGTCCTGTGCTACAAATAAACATTGAATATGGAACTACATTTTGTTGTGTTATTGTTGTTGACGGTTGCTAAGATCTCTCACGATAGTGTCACATTTCCCCGCGAAAAAACACTGTTCTCGCCACTGCGTTGCACCCGTGTATAAGCAGGAACAAACCCTGTTTATTTGTTTTATTCGTTGTTATATCGATCCACTGAAAGGATTCGTCAATGTAAATATAAGGAATGATATTTATTTTTTCAACATTTATGAGGTCATAACAACAATGGGTTTTTGGACATATTTTACATGAATCGCTAACGCGATTCATTCAATATGTCCATAAACCCATTGTTGTTATGACCTCATAAATGTTGAAAAAATAAAAATCATTCCTTAAATACCAATACAGTACAGTTTTATTAAACAGGTATATGCGCAAAAGAAGATGTTTTCTACACATGTGTATTTTTGAACTTGTCATATTTTCCAAAAAGGAATTTTGAATAAACCTAAACTTATGCTCGCATATTCTCCTATTTAGCATGTAAATACCCACAAACATATTTGTATATTTTTATCTGGAAACTTAAGCTGGCGTTCATACATATCAGAGACCGTAGCGAAGGCAAACAAACTACTTAACATACTACAGGCACTATTTCCATAATCCCTCGACTTAGTCTTGAGACTCTCTACAAATTGATGGTCAGATCTTATATTGGAATATGGTAATATATTATTTGACAATTGCAGTCATTATGAATCTGAACTTGTTGAAAGTGTACAACGAAGGGCAGCCTTAATATGTACGGGTGGTTATAAGGTAACGAAATATACTAAACTTCTAAGTGAATTATGGTGGAAATCATTTAGTGACAGAAGTAAAAACAATACACTTAAAATGTTATACAAAATTAAGAAAGACCTTTGTCCCCCGTACTTAAAATCTATCTGTCCTATCCTGACTCATCGCACTCAAACTATAACTTCAGAAACTCGGACACCATTCTTCCTACACTCTCAAGAAAATCCTTCTCTCATCAGTCAATCTTCCCAAAGACAACTTACCTGAACAAGTCCGCAATAGTTCAACGATTAAGTCGTTCTCACGAGCTCTTACTGATCGCACACCTATGGACACGGAAAAAATGGGTCACAGCGCACTGAACAAACAGAGGTTCCCCTATAAATTAACTCCAAATAAGTTCTGTGATCTCTGTGTTAATTATTCCGAATATGAAAAACATTTCTTCTTAATTTGTAAGATTTCAATTTGTCTCTTTTCAATTTGGCGGGTTCGTACCTGATGTGACTAAACCGAACCCACCTTGTGTTTGTTGTGCACACCTATGCATTATATATAAGTTTGGCCTTACCGGGGTATCACGTATCTGGGCAGCTATTTGGATGGTGACACTTCAACATAGCTCACGTAATTAGGATTTTCCCCCAAAGAGTGAAAAGACCTTTTGCTTTTCCTCGGTATTACACGTATTATTCTTCTGCCATTATTTTGTGGCCAATCGATCTTTCAACTATATATAAGGGCATGGTCGAAGGATGTTATTGCAACATTTTCAATTAGGAAAAACATCCAATATGGCCGCCATGGCGTCATATGTCAAAATCTTAAAACGGCCATAACTAAAAAAATCGTTTATCATAGAGCATTCACTCAACTGTAGCATTGGAATAAATTGTTCGGGGTCAACATTTTTTTCATGACATTTATAAGAAAATAATGTTAGAAAAAAATGTTCAATAATCCTTGTCAAAGGTTATCAATTTTTTCTACTCTCTGATTTTTCAACTTTTTTGGGGGGAAAACAAGTGTTAGCAGTCGATGAGGAATTCCAACCCGATGAATTCAATGTCTTCAGTTTTTCTGTAACGTTTACCGTTAGCGTCCTAGCCCATTTTTAATATTTCCTCTAAAATTCTCTTAAAATACCGACAATAGGTTTACATCTAATTTTCTCCGAATCTTCCCGCCAAGAAACGTTTATCATTTGAGTAAGTCTTATACCTCTTGATAATACTTCTTAAGTTACTACGCACTCATATACGGGTTGGGATCATCTGCCATTCTACAGCTTTGCAAACCGAACCGATATAGACAAAGTGCCAGTTTTGATTTATCATCATGATGTTAATATTCATAGTTGAAGGACAACAGTGTATATGATTTCTGCGGAGTTCGGACTACCATCGTATACAACACCATTTATATTAATCCAATTTGTCCCTGACGTCATTTTGCACTCTGGGAATTCCCAATTGCTCAATCTGTTACTGATACTTACTATAACTGACTATTAACACGGCACATTACGTTGCTCAAAAGTCGCAGCTGTGCTCTTACGCTTGGTTTGTTTTTGTTTTGTTTTATGTTTTTGTTTTGTTTAACGTCCTGTTAACAGCTAAGGTTATTTAAGGACGTTCCTCCATGCATGTTGTGTATGCGTGCTTGCGTGTGTGTATGCATGAGACATGGTATGCTGTTGTGCTTGCCTCCTGATGATAGCGCAGATCTGATGCCGATTTTATAGTGCTATCTCACTGAAATGCCATGCCTAAGACATCAAGCACAGCATTCCATCCGGTCGCATTATACTGACAACGGGTGAACTAGTTGTTGCCATTACCCTAAATGCTGAACGTTAAGCAGGGAATAACAACTGCCAGCTAGGAAGTAAAAGGTAGTTATAAGTTTTGCAATGGATGCAACGTATATATTTGTTCGTTTATGAATTCCAAAGTAGAGGGCAAAAAAGCAAAAGATGAGTGTTTATAGGGCCAATTTTTGGGCCCCGGTATATCCGGATTTTCGCCACCGTATTTTGTTCAAATATATACTTTTATAGTATATGCGCAAAAATTTGACCGAAAGCGGGTTTTCGGGGAAACAAACGGGGTAGGGTAAACCACAAATATATTTTCATGTTTTCAAAATGAGCTAAAACAACCTAAACAATACCATTCCTGTTTTTGGAAACATGTGTTAATTAATAGGCATGTAACAAAGGATAAAAACATGTGTTAGTTAATAGGCATTATAAAAGGATAACAAAATGACAAATATGTAATCGTCACATCAATTAGATTGTTTATACAAAATGAAGGATTAAGTTGCTTAATTTTCATATGAAAACAAAATCGTTTTCTCAATAACTTTTTTTTGATTTTCAACTTTTCTCATTTAAGTACACTTACAAAATGTATATAAAATGCATTTTCACCATATACTTTCCTTTTGTTTTATACTGAGTTATGGCTTCTTGACACATCCCAAACTTGGCAATTTCAGATACCTTTTTATCTTTAGTAAATAACAAGATGCAGGCTATAAGTATAATGTATTAATAATTAATATTGTTTAGTATATGTATCGGGCCCTGATTAATTTTCTTACTTTATAGATTGGTATTGAAAGAAAATATTGGTGTTGAGCAAGTGGATGCACTTTGGTCGTTATATTATAAAAAAAACACCTAGGAAATGTGGGTTTTTTTTAAAGTAAAATGTGGGATAAGAATGAAACTCTCACAAATCAAACAAAATTAAAATAAACTTGCTGTGTAAGACAGAGACTATTACGTTTGGCAGTGCTGGGCCGTGTCAGTAAATGAAGTGATATGGGTTTTAAGTGACAGTTAATATAGGGCTTGAGGATAATACGAACAGGTGTCAGGTCACTCCGTAATTAAGGGTCTATTTTTACATGACCTGACATTCCGAAGGTCATACTTCTTCTGACTTCTTAAACAATATTTCACTGGCCATGTAAGTTTAAATCACCACGCACGGGTTGACAGGAGACCTCTGGGTGTACCCCCTAGCTCTATTCTAACATGCCGGTTTTGCTTTGGGATGCTGTGTACAGCATTCTTAGCGGTCCTTGCCAAGCCTCGGCAAATCAAAACCAAACCACATACTTTCTTCTTCCGCGGAAGATCTTTAAATGCTGTCTTGATTATTTCATGGTATGATTAATGCTATAAAATAATGAAATAATATGAAAACGATCAATAAATCAAAGAAAAAAATGTTATTTTTTACGAAAAGGCGAGTTTTTTTCAGTGAGCATCATGAACTATATCAACCTCGAATTCCTGCTCTTTTTGGACAAAAAAAATCTTCACAAAAAAAAAAAAAATTTTTTTTTTTTTTTTTATCTCCTTCCGTGAAAGACCTTGAGATAATGTGTTCATTATTTTATGACATGATTAATGCTATGATATGGTAAAATATATCTGTATATGACAAAAAAATCCAAGAAAATATGTAAAGATCTTTAATAGTGGCGTTTTAATCAGTGAAAGTTCCTAACTATATTTGGCTCAAATTACTACGCCTCGTATTCCAATACAGTGTGTGTGTAAGAGTTTTCTCCACTTGTCCATCAATTGCGTAGTTTCATGCTCGCGACTTGTTGAACGACTGTCTGATAACTGTCCTTGATAAAGTAGGCTTTGTCTCAATGGAAAGTCTCCAAGTGAAAGAGAATGTTGACTTATACTAAAGTAGCCGTCAGGTAGCAGTGTACATTAGCGCACGATGGCCAAGGGTGATATTGTTGTACAATGAATAACCCCTGTTATATTACATGTATCAAAATAAAAGTAAAAAAAAAAACCAGCGCTAAAATTGGACTGAAAATTGGTTTGAGACTACATTTTTGGCCATTTACAAATCTGTGTCTACACAACAGAAGCAAGCTCTTCCTGTATTTTTTTTGTAATTAGCACATGTGTAAATATTGTGAAAAATCCAGTTGAACGACCTATCCTAAAACGCTAAAAAGAGTACTTCTGTTACCGAGTATGTGATATTTAATTCAAGACATGGATTAAGAAAAAAAATACTACTTGCGTGGCTCAAATCTTTGATTTAAAATCTTTTACATGTTTTGGTGTTTTTTGATGTGGTAACCATGGTTTTCACAAGTCCCAAATCTGGGGAAAACACTTTAAAAAATTAAAAACATTCTTCTAAAAAGAAAAATATTCAAAATTTTGTGTATAAATATATGTAGGTGTGTTGTGCAGGAGGAATCCACTATCCATGTTTATCTGAGACATGCCCTTTATTTTTTAGGATCAGGCCATTTCTACTGTACTCTGCTACCTCAGCAGCTGTGCCTAACGAGTTTATAGATAACTTCCCAATACGACAGCAGCTGTGCCGAACGAGTTTGTAGATAGTGTTATGCCGGATGGCTGGCTGTGTTCTTCAATAACAACACAAAGATCGTCCGAGTTTTCAGTGCAACCTTTTAATGGCGGTAAAACTCAACGAACACCGGATAACGTGCTTCCGCGTCTAACATCAAATCCGGGGACCGGACCCCGATTTCCGGAAGAGGTAAATCCGCATTACACCACCCCCTTCCAGGCTCCTTTAGCTCCTGCTAAAGGTCAAGCTTGGTAGGCTGCTTATATGCCCGGCCGTAACGCGAGGACCGGGATGGTTCATCTGAGATGGTTCGCTGTGAACACATCCCAGTTGGCACAGGTGTCTTTGGCTCTTCCTCTGGTAAACTGGCTTTCAGCGATTGTTGGCTGTTCTGCGACTCGTGGTGGTTTTCCTCTGTCCCGAACTTCTTATCCATGGTTGGAAGATGGTCTTCCTCAGCAATCGTTGGGAGAGAGGAGGTACCAAGATCATGCTTTATCTTGGTAACCCAGGCCGGGATGACCTCAGACAAATATTGTTTTAGCCGGTCATGGTGAAGAACTGAAGCCTTCTTGCGGCCACGGACCTCATACACGACCGGACCAAATTTCTTGGTGATCACAAAAGGACCATTCCAAACAGATTGGAGTTTCGGAGATTGTCCAACAGATCGTGATTGGTTCTTCACGTATACAAGATCCCCGACGTGGTACTCTCTTCCCCTAGCCCGTAGATCATATACTTTTTTCTGATGTACCTTTGAAGCCCTCAATGTTTTCCTAGCTAATTCCTCTGTAATGTGCATACCCTCTAACATCCGGTCGAGGTAGGTGGGTGCGTCATCAGAGGAACGCGAAATATCCGGATCCATGTAGATCAGCTCGGGAGGAGAATGGACCTCCCTACCCAGCATCAACAGGTTTGGTGTAAATCCTGTCGCAGGGTGTGGCGTACTTCGATAAGCAGACAGAAGAAGGGGAATGTTCTCATCCCAATGCGCCTGGCCATGATCTAGATAACACCTGATCATCTGCAACAGCGTGCGGTTAAACCGCTCAACCTGACCATTAGATGAAGGGTGATAGGGCGTAGTCCTGGTTTGTGCGATTCCGAGTAACCGGCATACTTCCTTGAACAGGGCGCTTTGGAAGTTTCGTCCTTGATCCGTGTGGATCTCCAGGGGTACGCCAAATCTAGAGATGAACTCCAGGACCAGTTTTTTTGCTGTCGTGTTACTGTCCTGTTGTGTGATTGGGTAAGCCTCGACCCACTTCGTGAACTGGTCGATGATGACAAGTATGTATTTGTTCCCAGCATCACTAATAGGAAAAGGCCCCACGACATCCAATTGTATCCTGTCCATTGGCGCTCCGCAGATGTAGGTCTGAAGAGGTGCTCTCATAGTTCTACTACTCTTCTTTTCAGCGGCACATACATGACATTTCCGAACAAATATGCTCACATCCATCGACATGTTGTGCCAGTGAAAGTCTTTCTTCACTCGTTCCAGAGTTCTCTTCTCCCCTTGATGACCGGAGTAAACAGCTTCATGACATGCCTGCATGATCTCTTTTCTCATCTGGAATGGAACCAGGAGTCGCAGTGACTCCTGTCCATTTGCCTCCCACTGGTAGTAGAGAACATCGTGTATCAGTTTGAACTGCTGAAGGGTTAGTAGATACTTCCGCAGAGCAGGACTTCTTGCTTGCGCCTCACCCAGAGGAACTGTCTCGCTGTTGGCCACACATGAATACAGTTGTTTTAGATCCTCATCTTGCATCTGTTCTTCGTGAAGTTCCATCGGACTTTTGGTCTGTAGCCAGTTACATTGAGGAATATCGTCCTTCGTATTAGAGTCCTCTCCGGTCTCAGAGTGTTTTTCGACAGCAGTTACCTCCGCCGAACGAACAGCTATAGGCACAATATCGTCAACATCCTCCTCGAATCTTTCCCACGCAGTCTGTAGTTTTGCACAGTACATACATCCTCCACAGGGTAGAGTTTCAACGGTGGCACCCGCGAAGTAGCAAGGGCACGAATCGTGATCCGGAATCCGTGACATGGCATCAGCGTTCACATGCAGCTTCCCAGCACGGTGTTCGATGTCAAAAGAGTATTGACTGACCTCCTCTAGCCATCTCGCCAGCTGTCCCTGTGGTGACTTGAATCGGAAAAGCCATGACAAACTGCTATGGTCTGTGCGTAATAAGAACCTCCGGCCAAGAAGATAATGTTTGAAATGCTGGCAGAAAGCAACAACTGCAAGAAGTTCGCGTCGTGTCACACAATATTTCTCCTGTGCAGGGGTCAGTCTTCTACTTGCATATGCAACAACTTTCTCCTCCCCATCTTGGACTTGCGAAAGAACGGCGCCTATACTCCTGTTAGAAGCATCCGTATCTATGACAAATTTGCAATTCTCCAACGGGTATGACAATATCGGAGCAGTGGTAATTGCCTTCTTCAGGGCCTCGAATGCCTCACACTGACGGTCTTCCCATACAAATTTTACCTCCTTCCGTGTGAGGTCATGCAGTGGCAGAGCGATCTCTGCATAATTTTGAACGAACCGTCTGTAGTAGTTGGTAAGTCCTAGAAAAGACTGAAGCTCCCTACAGTTGCTTGGCACAGGCCAATTCAGGACGTCATCTACCAACTTTGGATTGGTGGAGATTCCATCACCGTTAATAATGTGTCCCAGGAAGAGGACTTCCTCACGAAACAAACGGCACTTCTTGGCTTTCAGCTTCAGACCGTGTTCACGTATCCGGGAGAAAACCTGACGCAGATGTTGCATATGTTCTTCAAAAGACCTGGATGCCACTATCACATCGTCCAGATAAATAAGAAGTATGACCCACTGAAACCCTCTAAGTACGAGCTCCATTGCACGCTGGAAAGTTGAGGGAGAGTTGGATAAGCCAAAAGGCATTCTGGTGTACTCAAAGAGCCCCTGTTTGGTGACAAAGGCGGTCTTTGATCTGTCCATCTCATCAACTTCAATTTGGTGGTAGCCACTCATTAAGTCTACGGTGGAAAATAGAGTCGCACCACTAAGCGTATCAAGGCACTCTTCAATTTTTGGAAGTGGGTAAGCATCTTTTACACTGACCTCATTCACCTTTCGATAGTCTATGCACCAACGCACACCACCATCTTTCTTGCGAACAAGTACTACCGGTGATGCCCATTCAGAACTAGATGGAATGACAACACCAGTGTCAAGAAGTTTTTGTAGATGGGCGTCCTCCTCAGCTTGAAAACCCAATGGTGTCCTTCTTGCGGGTTGACGTATAGGTTTGTTTTCACCTGTGTCAATCTTATGTCTGACTCCGCTGAATCTGCCTAGGTCGTAGTCATCCTTAGCAAATATATCAGGAAAGTCATTCAGCAGCATACAGAGATCCTCTTTTTGATTTGATGACAGTCCTTTTGAGGACTCTTCAAAAATATCCTGTACATGCAACGGAACCTCTCCGTTTGTCCCAGGGGCCTCTTGTAAATGTTCTGGCTCGACACTGGTGTTTACGGAAGGCTCCCTGCTCATATTTGGGTCCCAAGCTAGGTCAGCTTCCTCAACTTTTCCTAGAAATGTGCCATTTGTGAGTTTAATCTCGCTATCCTTCAGGTTGAGAACTCTCACAGGAATAGTTTGATTCATAGAGACAAGACATGACCCAACTCGCATTCCGCTTTGATGATTGAATGCCTCCAGTATTGCTTGAGAAGTGTCTGATGGTGTCTCCAATCTTCCGATGATTATTTTCTCACTTCCTGGTGGCACCACAACATCTGCATGTACTCTAACTATACTCCTGGCAATAGCAGTCCCAGATCTGTTCAACTGAGAGTGTCCTGGGATTACTTTTCCGTTGACTTCCAGGTTCTTTTCTCCAGTATGGATAATGGCCTGTACAGATTGGAGTAGATCAATGCCCACCAGTATGTTGTCTCTGATAGGAGCTATCACAACTGGTAATTCCCTCACCTCTTCCCCAATTTGGAGAGTCGCAGTGACTACACCTAATCCTGTCATCTCTGCACCATCCTCAGCTGTCATTAGACGAATTTCTTTCTTTGGCTTAGCATACAGCAAATTTATTTCATTTGCCCATTTCTCAGAGATGACTGTGGCGTCGGCCCCAGTATCAATAACCGCTTCAGTTGTTGTTCCATTGACCGTTACTGGGACGATAATGCTTTTCTCTGTCCTATTGGTCCGGGTGATCTTAACATCATGCTGTGGTGAGCGAGAACGGGGACTGTTCGGTGGTGTGGGCGATCTTGATCTCCTAGAGCTGCAATCTCTTTGGAAGTGTCCCTTACCACCACATCTGTAACATTCCTTTCCTTCCTTGCTAAACCCACTTTGGCGTTCGTTCCCTAACTGGTCGAATCTTGCGCGACACTCTAGCGAGCTATTCCGAACAAGATCCTCAAGCTGTTTCATCCGAACATCTAATTTACTGAGGTTGTCCGACTCTAAGGCAGTGTTTGGCAGTTGAACACGCTGTGTATTCAACGCTTCTTCGTCATCGGAGACATTTTTTACACCAGCCCCATCAGCCCATGAAACGCGCCGAGCCTTGTCTCGTATCTCTTTCTCCCTACCGATGGTGGCTTTGAAGTTATGTTCTTGTGAAGTAACCATTTCAATAGCCTCATTGATAGTTTTTGGTTTCTTGTTCAACACATCATAAGATACCTTGGGGTTCTTGTACCCCTTGAGGAATGCCTCTGCAGCCAATTGATCTTGCAAGTCGAGATCTACATTAGGATAAGCAAGGGTAACTAGGCGCCAAACCTCTTCCCCAAATTCGTCATTACTTAGGCTGCGTTGCCTTACTTCGTGTAATTTTGATCTCGCTGTTGTGGGTGGGTCTCTTCGTCCGAACCGCTTGATCAGACTATCCTTTAGATTCCTGTAATCTCTTCTCATCTCCCTTGGTAAGGAGCAGATGTACCACATGGCCCTTCCTTTTAGACATTCGTAGAGTCTGTCCACTTTCTCATTGTCTGTCCAGTTATAACGCTCTGCTAACCGTTCAAAGGGAACAATAAAAACCTCTATATCCTCCTTTCCCTCAAACACTGGAAGTTTTGTTTGAGGACCCTTTCCTTGATGTCTGTTCAGCATACGTCCCATATCCTGTCTTTCCAATGAGGGGGTACTGGATAGTGCAGAGTTCTGTCCATTTAAGTTTGGACTTGAATATGAGCGTTCTCTATCCTGGATCACCCGGAGTTCTTCGTCAAAACCACCAAACGATCCTCTGTCTGTCGACCTTCCAAATTCCTGTTGTGGACCCATAGATGAAAATGTACTCTGTGCAAGCGGTGCTTGATGTCCTATGGCATTTTGAATATCATGACGTGTCTCTTGCATGAAGGACTTCATCATTTCACTTTGTGCCTCGAAGCTTCGTTTCTTTTCGTCTTCAAACTCCACCATAGTTTGCCGAAACATCTTCATTTGTGTATCACGCTGCTCATCAAAACTTTTCATTACGAATTGAAGCATATCATATGCCGCAGCTGACGCAGTGTCAACTGAAGACTCTCCTTCCCCTGGTGTGACTTCTTGTTCTTTATCACACATTTTGTTCAAATGCTAACTGTAACAGTTCCTGTTGGTCGACGTGGACTTCCAAAATGTCCTGGTCCACAAAACAAGTTTTCACAATATTTAATTCAAGTCGCCTAAACCACTTCCTCGCCAAGAGTTCCCCAGGGTGGAGACCGTCCTCCAATAATTCTATGAAATATCGCTCTTTTCCCTTTTTTCGACAATCACGAAGATCAGCATTGAATTTAAGTGTTGTGGTACCAAGTTCTGTGTTGAGAAGTTCAATTTGAGAGTTCAAGAAGTGTACCTGGCTGGCAACTTCAGCATCTGTTTCTAGAAACTTGCTCGGATTATGGTGACCTTGGATATCATTGTAAAGGCTAACCGAATAAACAGGTACTCCAATAAATTGAATTTTGCACCCCTGTTTTATTGTGTAGTCCCTCGCTCTTTTGTAGCAGTTGATAATTTTGTGTATAGTGTTAACACAGGTACCAGAAATGTTTATATAACAGCCTTGCTTTGAGGTTATGTCGCATGTACCAGCCCAGAAATAAACATAAACAGGTTTACCAAATTTCTGCTTGAGGATGGGAATTTGTTCTTTTAGTAGGGATACTAGGGTTGATGAGTTTGCACCACCTTTACATGAGAACTGTATCGGAAGTTTTGGATTACTGCCCCTGTGTACCACTGCAAGGCGCTTTCCTTTGCTGTCGGATACTAGCAGGGGGGTCAAATCAGCCTCGTGAGGTGGTATTGTCACGTTGTGTGATTTAAGGTAGTCTACGAGATCCTTCTCCGACCTCTGAAAGATAATGTTTGACCGTTCGCAGTGAACGATTCGTTTGGAAGCAATTCCAGTGTTCGCAGTGAACACCAATACGAAAATACATGTAAAACGAAAGTACAAGAACAAAGGCTAAATATAGGCACACAAAACAGTAAATTACCCAAACCAAGTAAATTAGTTATTGTGCTCTTACTTTGTGAAAGTAATAAATGAGTTATAGTAATCAAATTACAAAATAATCATTTAAATGACGAGTAACAACCCACAAACACAAAATGCAGCGCGATTACCTGTAGCAGACCTCTGTCCACTTTGAGGTACGAATTGCAATACATTACACAAAAAGAAACGGGTTTTGGACTCCCTGCAGGGCGTTTAAGCAAAATCCCACTTCTGACACCACTTGTTATGCCGGATGGCTGGCTGTGTTCTTCAATAACAACACAAAGATCGTCCGAGTTTTCAGTGCAACCTTTTAATGGCGGTAAAACTCAACGAACACCGGATAACGTGCTTCCGCGTCTAACATCAAATCCGGGGACCGGACCCCGATTCCTGGAAGAGGTAAATCCGCATTACAATAGCTTCCAAATATACAGTTTCTAGATAATGGCCCGATAAGTATAATACATGTAGCATATTGAACATCAAAAGTTAAAACCGTATATACATATTTTTCACATTAATTAGAATCTGAATAATTATTTAGGTCTTTAACCTTCGTTACAATATCGGGGAAGGAGAGATACACAAGGGACTTGCCTAAGTCCGTGATTACACGCACTGGAAATAATACAATGTCGTTTTATTTTTTTGTATATTTAATCATGATAAAAACAAATTGTAATAATATTATCATAATTTGTTATTTACATTATCTATATAACTTTTTATTTTTATTTTTATTTAATCGTAAACTTTCCCATAATCTTACGGGACAATTTCGGTTTGCAGGGTTGTCTGGTCAAGGTCACTGTTACTATTTTAAAAAAAAGCATTGTCTGCGCTGTAGCAGCTTTATTCCCTGAAGAATTTCCATCGATTTGAAAAACTTATTGAGGACTATAATATCGGACAAGTTTCAATTTCAGGGCTGTTGGTCAAGGTGATCATCGTTACCTTTTTTTATACTGCTAATGATAGCCAGTAAGGGACCTATATTATTTTAGCAATACTCTTCTTGTTATATATATTTTTATTGAAATTTCTGTTTAAGGGATTATTATGACCCTTACTCAATAACATGTTCTTTACTATTTACTGCCATTCTGTACTGATATACCAACTCCTTTATTCCATTATTTGAATCCTTCAAACATATTCATGGAAACACATTTTGGATACATGAGAAACAGCTTAACATCATAACTCTTATTCTATATTACGTAAAAAAGTTGTATACATATTAAGTTGATAGACATCATCAAAAACAACTAAAACACGTTTAAATGCCTCTGAATTGATTTTTTTTACCTGTTTGTATAAATACAGAATCGATTTACCGCGGTACAGTACAACGTGTTAGTTATTACATTGAATTGGTAACAAGCGTTTACACGTGTGAGTACATATAACCAGAGCGTTGGGTACGTACTAGCCAGGTTGTTTGGTTAACACAATGACCTCTTCTTTGGCTGTCGAAACAGGTAAAACCAATTTTGTATTGAGTTGTTACTTTAGAAAAGACTATTTTAAATATCAGCGACCACTGTGAGATCTGCGGGATCCTGGGCGTCATTGCCGACATTTTGAAATTCTACACTCACAACGCTAAACGTTCAGTATTACTGATATATTGAAATCAAGTAAACTAAAATAATAAACCACAATAATGTTACTAGATAAACTCTGTTAGGGTACCGTTTTATGGCCGTGTATTTATGCTGGATCAGTTAGGCCTAGTGTCTTCGTATTTACACGACAGATGCCAGATCAACGGTCTGATAGAGAGTGTAAGGGTAGCGTCGGTTGTACAAAAGTATGATACTACATTTGTCAATATTTGGCGGTTTTAGAGGAGTGTGATACTACATTTGTCAATATTTGTCGGTTGTACAGGAGTATGATACTATATTTGTCAATATTTGTCGGTTGTACAGGAGTATGATACTATATTTGTCAATATTTGTCGGTTGTAGAGGAGTATGATACTACATTTGTCAATATTTGGCGGTTTTAGAGGAGTATCATACTACATTTGTCAATATTTGTCGGTTGTAGAGGAGTGTGATACTTCATTTGTCAATATTTGTCGGTTGTAGACGAGGATGATACTACATTTCTCAATATTTGTCGGTTCTAGAGGTGGTTGACACTATATATGTGAATATTTGTCGGTTTTAGACGTGTATGACACTGTCACTGGTGCCATGACTCTGACTAGAGACTGACATTTCAGTAAGGACAAATGTCCCTTGTGCCATGACCCTGAGTGGGGACCGACCTTTCAGTAAGGACAACTGTCCCTTGTGCCATGCCCCTGACTGGGGACCGACATTTCAGTAAGGACAACTGTCCCTAGTGCGTATGATACTATATGTCAATATTTGTCGGTTGTAGACGAGTATGATACTACATTTCTCAATATTTGTCGGTTTTAGAGGTGGTTGACACTATATATGTGAATATTTGTCGGTTTTAGAGGTGTATGACACTGTCACTGGTGCCATGACTCTGACTAGAGACTGACATTTCAGTAAGGACAACTGCCCCTGGGGACTGAATTGTCAGTAACGACAACTGTCACTAGTGCCATGACACTTAGTGGGTACTGATATTTAAGTGAGGACAACTGTCCCTGTTGTCATGACTCTGACTAGGGACTGACATTTCAGTAAGGACAACTGCCCCTGGGGACTGAATTTTCAGTAACGACAACTGTCACTAGTGCCATGACCCTGAGTGGGGACAGACATTTCAGTGAGGACAACTGTCCCTGGTGCAATGACCCTGACTGGGGACTGACATTTCAATAAGGACAACTGTCCTTAGTGTTGTGACCCCGACGAGGGACTGACCTTTCAGTAAGGACAACTGTCACTAGTGCCATGACCCTGAGTGGGGACTGACATTTCATTAAGGACAACTGTCCCTAGTGCCATGACCCAGAGTAGGGACTGACATTTGAGTAAGGACAACTGTCCCTAGTGCCATGACCCAGAGTAGGGACTGACATTTGAGTAAGGACAACTGTCCCTAGTGCCATGACCCTAAGTGGGGACTGACATTTCAGTAAGGACAACTGTCCCTAGTGCCATGACCCAGAGTAGGGACTGACATTTGAGTAAGGACAACTGTCCCTAGTGCCATGACCCAGAGTAGGGACTGACATTTGAGTAAGGACAACTGTCCCTGGTGTCATGAATCTGACTAGGAACTGACATTTCAGTAAGGACAACTGTCACTAGTGCCATGACCCTGACTGGGGACTGACATTTCAATAAGGACAACTGTCCTTAGTGTTATGACCCCGACGAGGGACTGACCTTTCAGTAAGGACAACTGTCAGTAGTGCCATGACCCTGAGTGGGGACTGACATTTCAGTGAGGACAACTGTCACTAGTGTTGTGACCCCGACTAGGGACTGACCTTTCAGTAAGGACAAATGTCCCTTGTGTCATGACCCTGAGTGGGGCTGACCTTTCAGTAAGGACAACTGTCCCTAGTGCCATGACCCTAAGTGGGGACTGACATTTCAGTAAGGACAACTGTCCCTAGTGCCATGACCCAGAGTAGGGACTGACATTTGAGTAAGGACAACTGTCCCTGGTGTCATGAATCTGACTAGGAACTGACATTTCAGTAAGGACAACTGTCACTAGTGCCATGACCCGTCTTCGTATTTACACGACAGATGCCAGATCAACGGTCTGATAGAGAGTGTAAGGGAAGCGTCGGTTGTACAAAAGTATGATACTAGATTTGTCAATGTTTGTCGGTTGTAGCCATGACCCTGACTGGTGACTGACATTTCAGTTAGGCAAAATGGCACTAGTGCTATGACCCAGAGTGGGGACTGACATTTCAGTAAGGACAACTGTCCCTAGTGCCATGACCCAGAGTAGGGACTGACATTTGAGTAAGGACAACTGTCCCTAGTGCCATGACCCTGACTGGGGACTGACATTTCAATAAGGACAACTGTCCTTAGTGTTTTGACCCCGACGAGGGACTGACCTTTCAGTAAGGACAACTGTCCCTAGTGCCATGACCCAGAGTAGGGACTGACATTTGAGTAAGGACAACTGTCCCTGGTGTCATGAATCTGACTAGGAACTGACATTTCAGTAAGGACAACTGTCCCTAGTGCCATGACCCTAAGTGGGGACTGACATTTCAGTAAGGACAACTGTCACTAGTGCCATGACCCGTCTTCGTATTTACACGACAGATGCCAGATCAACGGTCTGATAGAGAGTGTAAGGGTAGCGTCGGTTGTACAAAAGTATGATACTACATTTGTCAATGTTTGTCGGTTGTAGAGGAGTATCATACTACATTTGTCAATATTTGTCGGTTGTACAGGAGTATGATACTACATTTGTCAATATTTGTCGGTTGTACAGGAGTATGATACTACTTTTGTCAATATGTGTCGGTTGTAGAGGAGGATTATACTATATATGTCAATATTTGTCGGTTGTAGACGAGTATGATACTACATTTGTCAATATTTGTCGGTTTTAGAGGTGGTTGACACTATATATGTGAATATTTGCCGGTTTTAGAGGTGTATGACACTGTCACTGGTGCCATGACTCTGACTAGACATTTCAGTAAGGACAACTGTCCCTAGTGCCATGACCCTGACTGGGGACCGACATTTCAGTAAGGACAACTGTGCCTGGGGACTGATATTTCAGTAAGTACAACTGTCCCTAGTGCCATGACCCTGACTGGGGACTGACATTTCAGTGAGGACAACTGTCCCTGGTGCAATGACCCTGACTGGGGACTGACATTTCAGTGAGGACAACTGTCCCTGGTGCAATGACCCTGACTGGGGACTGACATTTCAGTAAGGACAACTGTCCCTGGGGACTGATATTTCAGTAAGGACAACTGTCCCTAGTGCCATGACCCTGACTGGTTTGTCAATATTTGTCGGTTGTACAGGAGTATGATACTACATTTGTCAATATTTGTCGGTTGTACAGGAGTATGATACTACTTTTGTCAATATGTGTCGGTTGTAGAGGAGGATGATACTATATAGGTCAATATTTGTCGGTTGTAGACGAGTATGATACTACATTTGTCAATATTTGTCGGTTTTAGAGGTGGTTGACACTTTATATGTGAATATTTGCCGGTTTTAGAGGTGTATGACACTGTCACTGGTGCCATTACTCTGACTAGAGACTGACATTTCAGTAAGGACAACTGTCCCTGGTGTCATGACTCTGACTAGGGACTGACATTTCAGTAAGGACAACCGTCCCTGGTGCCAGGCCCTGAGTGGGGACTGACATTTCAATGAGGGCAACTGTTCCTGGTGCCATGACCCTGACTGGGAACTGACATTTCAGTAAGGACAAATGTCCCTAGTGTTGTGACCCCGATTAGGGACTGACCTTTCAGTGAGGACAACTGTCCCTGGGGACTGACATTTTAGTAAGGACAACTGTCCTTAGTGCCATGACACTGAGTGGGGACTGACATTTCAGTGAGAACAACTGTCCCTAGTGCCATGACCCAGAGTAGGGACTGACATTTGAGTAAGGACAACTGTCCCTGGTGTCATGACTCGGACTAGGGCCTGACATTTCAGTAAGGACAACTGTCCCTAGTGCCATGACCCTGACCGGGGACTGACATTTCAGCGAGGACAACTGTCCCTGGTGTCGTGACTCGGACTAGGGCCTGACATTTCAGTAGGGACAACTGTCTCTAGTGTTGTTACCCCGACGAGGGACTGACCTTTCAGTAATGACAACTGTCACTAGGTCCATGACCCTGAGTGGGGATTGACATTTCAGTGAGGACAACGGTCCCTGGTGCCATGACTCTGACTAGACATTTCAGTCAGGACAACTGTCCCTAGTGTTGTGACCCCGACGAGGGACTGACCTTTCAGTAAGGATAACTGTCCTTAGTGCCATGACCCTGACTGGTGACTGATATTTCAGTTAGGCAAAATGGCACTAGTGCTATGACCCACAGTGGGGACTGACATTTCAGTAAGAACAACTGTCCCTAGTGCCATCACCCTGACTGACTGGGGACAGACATTTCAGCGAGGACAACTGTCCCTGGTGCAATGACCCTGACTGGGGATTGACCTTTCAGTGAGGACAACTGTCCCTGGTCCCATGACCCTGACTGGGGATTGACCTTTCAGTGAGGACAACTGTACCTGGTGCCATGACTCTGACTTTCAGTGAGAACAACTGTCCCTAGTGCCATGACCCATAGTGGGTACTGACAATTGAGTAAGGTCAACTGTCCCTGGTTTCATTACTCGGACTAGGGCCTGACATTTCAGTAGGGACAACTGTCCCTAGTGCCATCACCCTGACTGACTGGGGACAGACATTTCAGCGAGGACAACTGTCCCTGGTCCCATGACCCTGACTGGGGATTGACCTTTCAGTGAGGACAACTGTCCCTAGTGTTGTGACCCCGACGAGGGACTGACCTTTCAGTAAGGATAACTGTCCTTAGTGCCATGACCCTGAGTGGGGATAGACATTTCAGAGAGGACAACTGTCCCTGGTCCCATGACCCTGACTGGGGACAGACATTTCAGCGAGGACAACTGTCCCTGGTCCCATGACCCTGACTGGGGACCGACATTTCAGTAAGGACAACTGTCTCTAGTGTTGTGACCCCGACGAGGGACTGACCTTTCAGTAATGACAACTGTCACTAGGTCCATGACCCTGAGTGGGGACTGACATTTCAGTGAGGACAACTGTCCCTGGGGCCTGACATTTCAGTAATGACAACTGTCACTAGTGCCATGACCCTGAGTGGGGATAGACATTTCAGTGAGGACAACTGTCCCTGGTGCCATGACTCTGACTGGGGACTGACATTTCAGTAAGGACAACTGTCCCTAGTGCCATTACCCTGACTGACTGGGGACAGACATTTCAGTAAGGACAACTGTCCCTGGGGACTGACATTTCAGTAATGACAACTGTCACTAGTGCCATGACCCTGACTGGGGACTGACATTTCAGTAAGGACAACTGTCCCTAGTGTTGTGACCCCGACGAGGGACTGACCTTTCAGTAAGGATAACTGTCCCTAGTGCCATGACTATGACTGGAACTGACATTTCAGTAAGGACAACTGTCCCTGGTGCTATGACCCTGACTGGGGACTGACATTTCAGTGAGGACAACTGTCCCTAGTGCCATGACTATGACTAGGGACTGACGTTCAGTAAGAACAACTGTCCCTAATGCCATGACCCTGACTGGGGACTGTCATTTCAGTAAGGACAACTGTCCCTAGTGCCATGACCCTGACTGGTGACTGATATTTCAGTTAGGCAAAATGGCACTAGTGCTATGACCCACAGTGGGGACTGACATTTCAGTAAGGACAACTGTCCCTGGGGACTGAAATTTCAGTAAGGACAACTGTCCCTGGTTCTATGACCCAGAGTGGGGACTGACATTTTAGTAAGGACAACTGTCCCTAGTGCCATGACCCTGACTGGTGACTGACATTTCAGTAAGGCAAAATGTCCCTAGTGCTATGACCCAGAGTGGGGACTGGCATTACAGTAAGGACAACTGTCCCTAATGCCATGACCCTGAGTGGGGGCTGACATTTCATTAAGGACAACTGTCCCTAGTGCCATTACCCTGACTGGGCACTGACATTTCAGTAAGGACAACTGTCCCTAGTGCCATGACCCTAACTGGGGACTGACCCTTCAGTAAGGACAACTGTCCCTAGTGCCATGACCCTGACTTGGGACTGACATTTCAGTAAGGACAACTCTCACTAGTGCCATGACCCTGAATGGGGACTGACATTTCAGTGAGGACAACTTCCCTGGTGCCATGACCCTGACTGGGGACTGACATTTCAGTGAGGACAACTGTCACTAGTGTTGTGACCCCGACTAGGGACTGACCTTTCAGTAAGGACAAATGTCCCTTGTGCCATGACCCTGAGTGGGGACTGACCTTTCAGTAAGGACAACTGTCCCTAGTGCCATGACCCTAAGTGGGGACTGACATTTCAGTAAGGACAACTGTCCCTAGTGCCATGACCCTGACTGGGGACTGACATTTCAGAAAGGGTAACTGTCCCTTGTGCCATGACCCTGACTGGGACTGACACTACGCGGTCTCGTTGCCACGTCATATGTTCATACTTAGAGGACGTGGCATTACTCAAAGATCTACTTGGCGGATGCTATCATCGCAGAAGAAGTAGATGCCTATTTCCGTTTTATTATCCTCGTACTATTTAAAAGGTTTCCATGCCAAAGTTTCCTTGGATCAGATTTCTTTCTTTTTTAGCCGACCTTTAAGTCTTATATATTTGATTTGATGTCATTCAAGAATACCTCATCGTCTAATTCTTAGATACAAAAGGAATAGAGAGTCAAAGTCTTAGAAAGCCCTCTCCCTACAGTAAACGCGCACCATATGTTAGTAAAACAGGTAAACCTTAAGACTTGAATATTAATATGACTTTAATAATATAATAACTCACCAGTTTTTATAGTTATCAATTAAAATCGAGAATTACTACAAATATAACGCACGTGGTTATACTGTTCTAAGAATGCTTTTGGTTCCAAACGATAAGCGAACGATGCTTAGATGGTGCGCGAACGATGCTTAGGTGGTGCGCGAACGATGCTTAGGTGGTGCACGAACGCGCTATCGACAACAAACGACTTGTTTGACGATAACTATGTTTTCTATTAAATGAAAGATTTATGAATAGTTACATGTACTTACGCAATCGAAACGATAATATAATATTGTATATCAGTGCATTTACCAACAAACCATTAGACATTCCCTTCAGTTTTCCTCTTAATCTGCTGGTTATTTTCTGTACTAATGTTAATGAGAGCTAACACATCAAGGTTACTTGTGTAAAATCACACTTCCATCTCACAGCACATGTTACAGGCTGGCGTCGGATTTATTTGACTATATATTGACTATAGCCTTGCGGTTCTTCAGAAGAAGTCTTTCGACGTCTTTGGCAAATTTGGCCCCTGTGACTTTCATAGTAGATCGTTGCTCTTTTTAAATTTGTTAAGATTCATCACTGAAAGTTACCAGCCAAATATCATGACGCGCCTTGCCTGGTGGTTCTTCAAAAGAAGTCGTTTGAATGTTTAAAAAATAAGATCCCCGTGACCATGAAAGAGAGTCATTTCCATTTTTATGCAAATATTTTTAGGTCAGAAAGCTTCTTACTAAATATGTTGACTCTAGGCTTTTTGGTGTTTCAGAAGAAGCTTTTTCATTGAAAAGTTGACGGACGACAGACTCCGCTCAATGACATCAGATCATCTGCCCTTCGGGCAGGTGAGCTAACATATAAAGTCTGTCTATATAAAACATGTTATTTTCCTTGTCTTTAAGCAATGGTAATGCAAATGTACATGTACCTGTATTTTTAAGCTGGATTGTTTCAAAGACGTTACATTCTCAGCGATTACATTTCGTCCGTACAATATTTTCATATTCTAAACTGTGTGTATAAGCGCAAGAACGGTTATCATAGCTGTTAAAATCAAACATTATTTTTAATGATAAACAACGTTAAAGGTAGATGAAACATTGAAGAGTCAATAAAAATGCATTGTCCATCCGACCTCAGAAGAGGAGATCTTCTGTTTTTAAAGGATTAACAAAACATCCCCATTTCTTTTTCCTAATATATATTTACTGTACTCTTTATCTGAATTAGGAATACCCAAGTTGCATAGGCAGGGACACATTTTGTACCTATGCCTTAACTTAAATTGCTGGTAATCTTTACCATTCAAATAGAAATATAAGAGCGCGTATACTTCAGTCTGCGCTAAATCGTTCATGTATATATGTTGTAAACCTATATATGTTTTTAACCGGCGTTATTATCCTACCGCTTTTTCGCTCGTTAGATAGTGCACTAAAATTTTATTGGCCAATTGAAGTTGCTGTACCTCATTTTCTACAGCGTATTTTGTGGATGTGCCATTTATCAATGTTCTATTCTATTAAAATTTGACAATTCGCTTCAATTTGAGTCCGCTTAATACATACGTTTGCAGTTGTCCAGATACGTATTCAACAGTTACTGAACAGCCTTGATACCTAGACCATTTGCCATTTGGTTTGTTAATATTAGGTTAAACTACATCATTGGCGATATTATTTTACATATCAGATTGTATAACATCAACTATTCTGATGTCCTTTTTATATATATAATTGTTATTTCAAATGTAGCGATTATTTAACGTATGTTATGACTCTTTTGTCAATGGCAGGACAGGTTGAACTGGATGACGTTTGGCGGAGATTGGGGACGTTTGGTAGGTACCAGCTCGTGCAGGCCGCTCTTTTGATGACTACAGTGATCCCGGAGGGGATACAGCTCCTGGTTGTCGTCTTCATTGGTAAATATAAAATAACACTGCACTCACTCGTAAATCATGTTTCAGCACAAAATTTCTAATTTATTTCTTTAGCATCCTGCCTCAAGTTTATTTGTGTTTTGTGTTTGCTTATTATGCAGCTTTGATGTGGTAACTTTTGGACATTTAAAAAAAAAATCTGCAGAAGACTTGGTCTATTAATTTTTCTGGCGGTTTGCTAGCAGTTAGCCCGAGTTTTCCCCTGGCCCTGACAACAGACTTAGACATTTGACAGATAGATACCCAGTGGCGGATCCAGAGGGTTTTTTGGGGCTTCAGGAAACCCCCCACCCTGAGAATTTTCTTTAAAAATCATGTATTTTCACCATTTTCCTCAATTTTTCCCCACATGGAAACCCCCCAAGGAAATTTGGAAACCCCCCAGATAGGTTTCTGGATCCGCCACTGCTACCCATACCAGAAATCTATCTGTCAAAATGTCTAAGTCTGGTGTCAGGCCCACACCAGTTTGATTTATATTTCGAATGTTGCTCGCATGTATGTAACGGAATGTGGAGTTTTTCCAAGTTACCTGTTCGGCTAGTATAACTCGGCATTACTAAACTGTTAACAGCAACGCAGTTTGGATTTTATTTTATTTTCTCTAAAACATTTTCTTTTTCTTTTATATGAACATCCATTTCTACCCATTAACGGAGTTATATATTTTTTATGAGGCTGAATATGTTTTCGTAGGATTTCGGCCACCCTACCACTGTGCGAATGTGTCTTCCTCACAGATTATTGCGGACACCGCCAAATACAGTAACACAAGCACAGACCTGTCTTACCATGAGTGTCATGTCGACTTCATTATCAGTGACACAAATACTACACTTCTGTCCTTGTCGCCATGTCCAGCCGGGTATAACTACGGGCTAGAGAAGGACAGAACGTTTGTGACAGAGGTAAGCAATGAAATGGGTAGGTAGAGCGAGAGAAGCACCGAAAGTTTATGTGTACGGCTGCCATATGAAGAACGAATTGTTATTCAGACGGAGTTACTGCCCCTGAAAACCGGACACTCACCCTAAATATCCACGAATACCATAGAAATCTCCACTTTTAATCGGTTTATTAATCCTAAGATATGTGACACAATCTATTATGTCTCACAATGCGTGAATTAGCTGCTATTTTCTTCAAGTATACACTGAAATACATTTAGAAGTGAATATGAAATCCGTAATTTTGACAAAGGTTTCACTCCAAGCAGTACCATTTTATACGTTTCATAATGGCGATTCCCACACCACCGGGTCTGGAGCTTTTCCACGTCGTCCAATACATAAAAGTTAAAGGGATTTAAATCCTTCTTAACATAACTGAAATACAACTACATTCACACTTCTCACATCACACACAAAACCCTTCCACAGCTATTATTTATTTTTATAACATTTTACAATGTATATAAGCTATATAGCTATCAAATCACACAGATATTGGCAGACATTGACCAAAAGTCATGTTTACGGTAGATGCACGCTGCAGTTGTGAAATAATTAATATAGCATACTTAAGGATGTACTCTTCTGAGGTTTCAATCACGTTCAAGTCTCGTTTTGATCTAGTGTAATGGGTTTTTGTAATATTTAACAACTTATGATCAAGTTTATTAGCAAACACGCATCTGAAAAATATGTCAAAAAACTAGATGCCTGTTGTTTGTAGAACTTTTTTTACAAGAATTTAAAAAATTACCAATTCGGCGGCCATTTTGAAAATGTGGTTTATTGTGTAAATCTTGTGCTTCAAAAAAGGCCAAATTTGCACCTTTTTTGGCACCTGATTGATCACTTAAATTGTCATTGTGTCGCCATTTTTAGTTGTAGCAGGTTAATTTTTGCTGTACAACTTTATAATGTTCAATATGATAAAAATAATATGCAACAAACTGGAAAATTATACATTATTGATATTTTTTTTACGTTTTTGTGTAACTGAAGCACTTTTGATTTTTGAACCCAAAAAAACTAAAAAATAACACAAATGATAATGGGACAAAAAAAGAAGCACACTGACCCCCCCATTTTTGTAGATGTTTTAGAAAGAGAAACACGTTTTCATTTAATTCATTAAATATTAAAAAAAGTTAAATACCAAAACTTTTTATATCAAGCGTTTAATCTGTAAAAAAAATGGTAAAAAATGAGTATTTTTTCATTAAAAAATAGGGGGTAGGGGTAACTAAAATCGGCTTTTCGAGTTAAAACAATAAGATTAAGAAATTTTACTTCCATAATTTAAAAGAAAATAATATTTTCAACAATTCTACAAACATTTATACATATCTGATAACACACTTGGAAGAAATTGCATGAATTTGTTCTGCAAGTGGTCAAAACCCAAAAAATCACCTAAAATCACATGTTGTGGTAAATTGGTATCTTTGACCGATTATAGCACAAAAACGAGCACACGCCCATATGTTTTGGTTTTTTTGCATTTCCTACTATGCCATTTACTCCTTTTTCCAAAAATCCATATAAGAAAAAAAGTTTATTACAGGAAATTTTTGACTTCTCAGAGGTGTACATCCTTAACATGTATGCAGATGATCCAATATTGAAAACTACCAATATAGTGCGCTCTGACATATTGATTATCCTCATCAATAATTTGAACTGGGTATAGACCTTCTTTCCATGTTGATGCATTTGCGTTAGGTAGTCCCCCCCGGATGCAGATACACTAATGTCATTCAATTCTATGCACCAAAATTTTTTATTGTAGACTTGTAATAAACAACTAAAAAAATAAGGGGTAAATTAAAATAAGAATATAAATTAATGATTAGATGATATATGTAAAACCGGTCCGGGCCAGACGTTACTATAATGATTTATAAATACACACTTATACAATCAATCAATCAATCAATTTCTTTATTAATTCATTTCTGCCCACATGGGGCAACTAATCAACCTGTAGTAGATGTACACATTTATAAACATAGAGTAGACAGGTTAATGGACATTATTATTGAGATCACATTTTTTATGCTAAAATTGAAAACATTCTACTGGCGAATTTGCACAAGACTTAAACTGTATAGTAACTAAATTAGGTTTTGATGAATAATTTGAGACAGTGAGTTTACAATATTGTTGTTTTCATTATTCATCATGCAACCACTTGTCTGGTGGTTCTATAGGGCTGAGAAGCTTGGACACTTCATGTTACAGGTGTGAAATAAGTCTTGTCTTCTATATATTTATTATATTCTCATCGTATTCTTATGCAACTTACATGTACCCCTGAACTCAAAATGTCAAATTTGGGTAGATCAATGTACATGTCATTGATTATATAACTTAAATCGAACCTATTGTCATTTACTGTTCGAACACTGTGCTTTGATGAATGAATTATTAATAAATCGTAATACTACAAGGGATTAATCAATAGGTCCCCTAATACCCAGGCATATCTTTCCGTATGCACCGGACAAGTTGTAGCCACACGCAAACAAAGAACAACTATCCAGAATATTCACGTAATGACTTCAAACTAACTTGACAGATAGTGTTAACAATGGCGATGAATTTACTTGGTTTCTCCGTCGCTTTCCAGACGCCATATTGCCCATGCTGATAGAAAAGGACTTTATCACGTGGTATGTCAGGAACCATAACTCTGTACTGGAAAAATTGTCAAAGGCGCGGTAATTTTCCATAAGAGAGACAGAACTGAAACAAATGAATGTATATATATGTATCATGTGTATATGTATCATGTGTATATCAATCATGTGTATATGTATCATGTGGGTATGTATCATGTGTATATGTATCAAGTGCATCATGTGTATATGTATCATGTGTAACATGTGTATCTGTATCATGTGTATATGTATCATATGTATATGTATCATGTGTATCATGGGTATCATGTGTATATGTATCATGCGTATATGAATCATGTGTATATGTATCATGTGAATCATGTCTATATGTACCATGTGTATCATGTGTATATGTATGATGTGTATATGTATCATGTGTATATGAATCATGTTTATATGTATCATGTGTATATGTAACATGTGTAACATGTGTATCATGTGTATATGTACCATCTGTATCATGTGTATATGTATCATATGTATATGAATCATGTGTATATGTTTCATGTGTATATGAATCATGTGTATATATATCATGTGTATATGAATCATGTTTATATGTATCATGTGTATCATGTATATATGTATCATGTGTATATGAATCATTTGTATATGTATCATGTGTATCATGCGTATATGTATCATGTGTATATGTCTCATGTGTATATGTATCATGTGTAAATGTATCATGTGTATATGTATCATTTGTATCATGTGTATATGTATCATATGTATATGTATCATGTGTATCATCTGTATATGAATCATGGGTATATGTATCATGTGTATATGTAACATGTGTAACATGTGTATCATGTGTATATGTATAATGTGTATATGTATCATGTGTAGCACGTATATATGTATCATGTGTATATGTAGCATGTGTATATGTATCATGTGTATTATGTGTATATGTATCATGTGCATATGTATCATGTGTATATGTATGATGTGTATATGTATCATGTGTATCATTTGTATATGTTTCATGTGTATCATGTGTATATGTTCCATGTGTATCATGTGTATATGTATCAAGTGTATCATGTGTATATGTATCAAGTGCATCATGTGTATATGTATCATGTATATATATGTATCATGTGTATATTTATCATGTGTATATGTATCATGTTTCTATGTATCATGTGTATATTATCAAGTGTATATGTATCATGTGTATCATTTGTATATGTTTCATGTGTATCATGTGTATATGTTCCATGTGTATCATGTGTATATGTACCATGTGTATATGTATCATGTGTATAAGTATCATGTGTATATGTATCATGCGTATCATGTGTATATGTATCATGTATATATGTATCATGTGTATATGGATCATGAGTATATGTATCATGTGTATATGTTCCATGTGTATCATGTGTATATGTATGATGTGTATATGTATCATGTGTATATTATCAAGTGTATATGTATCATGTATATATGTATCATGTGTATATGTACCATCTGTATCATGTGTATATGTATCATATGTATATGTATCATGTGTATCATCTGTATATGAATCATGGGTATATGTATCATGTGTATCATGAGTATATGTATCATGTGTATATGTCTCATGTGTATATGTATCATGTGTAGCACGTATATATGTATCATGTGTATATGAATTATGTGTATATGTATCATGTGTATAAGTATCATGTGTATATGTATCATGCGTATATGAATCATGTGTATATGTATCATGCGTATCATGTGTATATGTATCATGAGTATCATGTGTATATGAATCATGTGTATATGTATCATGTGCATATGTATCATGTGTATATGTATCAGGTGTATATGTATCATGTGTATATGCATCATGTGTATCATGTGTATATCTATCATGTGTATATGTATCATGTTTATCATGTGTATATGTATCATGTTTATCATGTGTATATGTATCATGTGAATCATGTCTATATGTACCATGTGTATCATGTGTATATGTACCATGTGTATATGTATCATGTGTAAATGTATCATGTGTATATGTATCAAGTGTATCATGTGTATATTTATCATGTGTATATGTATCATGTATATATATGTATCATGTGTATATGGATCATGAGTATATGTATCATGTGTATATGTTCCATGTGTATCATGTGTATATGTATAATGTGTATCATGTGTATATGTATGATGTGTATATGTATCATGTGTATCTTGTGTATATGTATCAAGTGTATATGTATCAAGTGTATCATGTGTATATTTATCATGTGTATATGTATCATGTTTCTATGTATCATGTGTATATTATCAAGTGTATATGTATCATGTGTATATTATCAAGTGTATATGTATCATGTGTATATCTATCATGTGTATATGTATCATGTCTATATGTATCAAGTGTATATGTATCAAGTGTATCATGTGTATATGTATCATATGTATATGAATCATGTGTATATGTATCATGTGAATCATGTCTATATGTACCATGTGTATCATGTGTTTATGTATCATGTGTATCATGTGTATTTGTATCATGTGTATATGTATCATGAGTATATGTATCATGTGTATATGAATCATGTCTATATGTATCATGTGTAACATGTGTATCTGTATCATGTGTATATGTATCATATGTATATGTATCATGTGTATCATCTGTATATGTACCATGTGTATCATGTGTTTATGTATCATGTGTATCATGTGTATTTGTATCATGTGTATCATGTGTATATGAATAATGTGTATATGTATCATGTGTAGCACGTATATATGTATCATGTGTATATGAATTATGTGTATATGTATCATGTGTATAAGTATCATGTGTATCATGTGTATATGAATCACGTGTATATGTATCATGTGTATATTTATCATGTGTATATGTATCAAGTGCATCATGTGTATATGTATCATGTGAATCATGTCTATATGTACCATGTGTATCATGTGTTTATGTATCATGTGTATCATGTGTATATGGATCATGTGTGTATGGATCATTTGTATATGTATCATGTTTATATGTATCATGTGTATCATGTATATATGTATCATGTGTATATGAATTATGTGTATATGTATCATGTGCATATGTATCATGTGTATATGTATCAGGTGTATATGTATCATGTGTATATCAATCATGTGTATATGTATCATGTGCATATGTATCATGTGTATATGTATGATGTGTATATGTATCATGTGTATAAGTATCATGTGTATATGTATCATGAGTATCATGTGTATATGTATCATGCGTATCATGTGTATATGTATCATGTCTATATGTATCAAGTGTATATGTATCATGTGTATCTGTATCATGTGTATTTGTATCATGTGTATATGTATCAAGTGCATCATGTGTATATGTATCATGTGTATATGTATCATGTGTATATGTATGTATTAGAGAACGAACGTACCTTTTTTAAATAGGTTGAAAATCAACAATTGATTTGTTTGTATTTGGTAGAGAAGGAACAACAGGTGTAAAAAATGTAATTACCAAGACCTGCATAGGATATGCTAAGGATACAGAGGTATTGATCGATTACAGTAGAACAAGTTATTTATGTTGATTTTTTTTTATAATTTAGACCAAAAGGTATCTGCATATTGATTTTTTGGTATTATCTTACAGTAGGAGAACGAGTTTGCTGAAAGAAGGACCTTCCTCATTGGTTTATTTGCAATATCCGTGCATCGCACACAAAACAATATGGAGAGCCGATATTTGTGAATCCGTCTTTGTTGATTTAAAAGCACTGCGTCGTCTACTTTACATTTATAGAACTACATGTAGTGTAAGAAATATTTCTATCGTTAAATGAATGTGAAAATGTGTATATGAATGTGCTTAAAGTGATATTAATATGAATATTCAAATAGAAATATGCATATGCTAATTATTGTTTGCATGTGCTAATATGAATACTCATGAACATCCATATGAATTTTGATATTTTTTTCCTTTTCAGTACGACCTGGTGTGCGATGGGGCAGAATTAGCAGAATTATCACAAACTTTACTGATGGTCGGCCAGATGGTTGGGGCGGCCATTTTACCTCAGTGTTCGGACAGATTCGGGAGAAAGCCTATCCTTGTCTCCTCACATATCGGTTTACTTGTAGCAGGATTAGGGTGTTGTTTTATACCAACATTCACCGGATTCGCAATAATGAGGTTTCTCATTGGAGCCTTCCAACAAGTAAGATCTATATATTGTTTGTTTTTTTTCGTTTTATTTTTATTTTGTACCATGTCGTCTTAACATTTTGTTGTATTTCCTCATATAGTTACTCCCATTGGGACGTCCGAACCAAGATTAGTTACATGATGGTTTGGTATCGTCGTACTTAACCAAACAGATATATGGCGTCAAGGATCCAAGAAAATACAATTTGTATACCCCCTCCCCCTCTCAACGATGCACGGCGAGGAAGGGGGGCTGGAGTCAGGATGTCCGTCTGTTTATAAATCTTTAGAAGGAAGTGAGATTTACCTTAGATAGCTGTATAATTTCTCGATCATCATGCTTCTTTTCTAATATCGTTACATACATTTTGTCCGAGGTTCACCGAGTTATCTTCCCAACTGCCATTCATTTGACTTTGTAAGCATTATCCATAATCTATATAATTGTGTGCTCGCCTTTTATTTTCGATTTCGATTTTTTTCAGCAGGAATTATGCCCGTTTTTTTTATTTTTCCACTTATAGTGTTTGTCCTACAAACTCGACAGATTTTAACGACACTTTATACCCTAATCGAAATCTAACACTGATGTGAGATTGATATAAATTGGGTTTTTTCGCTTTGTTTAGTATTCTGAAATATCTTGACTGATATTTATCAAACTTCGTACGCAGGTTCAGGGGTCTTTTTTCCTTTTCATAATTATTATTATTATTATTATTATTATCCGATAGCAGTTTTTCAGATTCTCATTTATGATAAGGGTATATCTTTATAAAAAAAAAACATTCTTTGCGAAAATTTATGAATCTTGTGTTGCAATTTTCATAATCTCAAGTTACAAGTATCTGACGTACATGAATTAATTCATTTCTCACAACCGAGAATATGTTAAATTAAAGGTATGATCCAGCAAAAGTTGACAACATATGCCACCTAAGAGTGCCTCGATTGTCTGATATAAGATTCAGTCCAACAAGACAATACAACTTACTAGAACAGACATTCAATCCTGAAATATCCATAAATGACAATGTTAACAGGGACGTAACCAGGCGTACGCACGGACGCACGGGCTTCCACGTAATTTTTTAATTTTAACAAGGATCACATTGTAGAACTGTATGTGATAAACTTTAACAACTCATATAATCCTGGGCCCTCAGTGAAATCATTAGCTCATTGATATTGTTTCTTTTATTGACTATTTAACGAAAATGTTCCTTGTTCATATGGAACTAATTATTACGCATTTGTTAAAATATACTACAAGCCAAAAATGAAAACCAAACTCTCAGGAGGGGGTAATCCCCCTCCCGAACACACCCCCTACTCCGCGCTTCGTATGCTTCCACATACTCATATCCTGATTACGTCCCTCGTTAATGTCACAGATTTTTTCACCCCTGGCGGCAGGGGTATTACAATCCAGTATGTATTGTAGTTGCGACGTTTGTAAATGCCTGACAACAAGCACCGTTGTATTTAACAGGGACTCGCTATGACACGTCCTGCTATGATGCTCGAACTTTTTCCGAAGGAGGTGAGATATCTGACGGAAGTAGCGGCGTTATTCGCCTGGACAACCTCTGCGGTCGTCATGACGCCTATTGTTTACTTCCTCCGGGATCTGTCCTGGCGCTATCTATACCTCGTCCTCACGCTAACATCCGCTTATAGTGTCCTGGGATACTGGTAAGTACCACCAGATTTCTATGTTAAAGTCTTCTTTGGGTAAATTTAAGTTTTCAATGTTTTACAAAAATGGGGTTATTCGTCGGATCTTTTATTTAAGATATTTCAAAAATGAGTAAAATTTACGACTATTGAGAAATGATTAGGTGATTCGTCATGGTTACTGCATTTTATATAGATAACTAGTAGTTGCTTGTATGAAATAGTCATAAATATTTGTTAATTGAAACAGTTATATTCTTGTGTTTTCTATCATTTGTTGTCTTGCATTTTATCATATCCAGTTATAACGTGTTGGTAAGGTTACTAGCAGGTATAATTATATGACTACATCTATGGACCCTGTAATAAAGCAATTACATAAAGCTTCTCTCTGATACACATGTAATCAAGCCTGCAGGTACAACGATTGACTGGTTTCGTGTGAACTGTTTTAAAGCGCACGAGACCAACTTCTTTTTCCAACGAAAATAAAAATGAAAACTTTGTTCAAGAGCTCAATAACCAAACACAATCCTCCGCACCAAATAATGCAAATAAAAACTGTTAGGGTGTAAATGATTACAGTCCTGTGAATTTCGCTAACATATGATATATTGAAAACAGGAACTAGAAGCCTATGGGGGAATGTAAACATTGTGCACCTTCATGAGTCCGGACCAAGGTCACATGTCCCTGATCCTTTGGACATCTAGAGAAGAGGAGATACCCCCATGTTTGATAAATTCTCGGGTTTTCTTCATTTCTTTAATGTTTGTAATGCTTCCTTTAAATCCTTTCCTGTGTGTGGTGTTATCCCGTGAAGTATTCTTTAAAACTGTACCCGATGTCACCGTCGATTTCTTGGTATTGGTAGAGTTGGCAATCTCCAATGAGGTGACTTTCTCTTTTGCAAAAATATATAGTCTGCCACTGAGCGAGCCACAATCACAAGGAAATTCGCATTGATCAGCATTTAAATCAATACATATATCAATCAAGTATTGGCCAAGGCGGCCTTGTTTGACGACTGCAATACAAAACAGAACACACATCTGCACGTGTCTACCAATTGCTAACGTAAAATTTCGTAAGTATCCGGCAAATCGTTTCTGAAAAAATTCCGGAAACTATTTGTCGGAAGAATATTTTTTTCTAAGAAACATGTCTATTATTTTACCTTACCATGGGAAGGCATTACAAAATTTTTAAAGAACGATTTCGCAGAAAATACTGACAACGGGGATGCTATATCTATGTTCCAGAAGCTCTTTGTAAGAGAGTCGAAATTTAGATGAAAAGTTTAGGTAATGAAAGCTTATAAAATGCTAGATGTAATATTTTAATATTAGTTGTAATCCTACAGGATATATGACGAATCTGTCCGATGGCTTCTGACGAATGGCAAAACAGCAAAAGCAATGACGATTTTGAAAAAGGCTGCAAGGATGAATAACGTCGACGAGGAAAAGATCATGATGATAGTCGACTGGGCTTCAGCTGTAAAACTCAACACAGAGGAGAAAGTTGATATCGGCGTGGAAAGTGAGATGAAAACGGAGACTATATTTAGGAATGACGATAGATATACCAGCAGGAACGTGCTACCGAAGTACACCATCATAACTTTGTTTAAAAGACGCAGAATAGCAATGATAACTCTTATAATGATCTTTGCCTGGTAAATATTCATAATAACTTTTTAGTTTTTTGTATCTATTTATAAGTTTCATCAAATGACAAAACGAAGTGTCAAAACACACGTAATTCCGACTCAGGTTGGGCGTTTTCCTGCATCATCTAAGAAACCCACCTGTTAATCTTAATCTTATCCAAGTAACGGCACGTCCTCATAGCGAACACTCTGGTAGTGACAACGGAACAAGACGCGTAAAAGGTCAATTGTTATTTGTTAATATAAATGATTCATTATTTATTGGAACATTTTGGGTTTAGGTAGAGATAAAGGTTGAGCCTAATCCCTAGTCACTCCTCTAATTAACTTATGCCAATTACTAAAGTAATGAATTGTATAGATGTGGCAGACATCCTTGCATAACTGCCATTTGTATCACAGAAAACCTGAATAGGGCGTGACAGCAAGTTGTTTTTTAAAATAAACGCGGTTATAGGCGGACAAGGTTAATAACTAAAAGGCCACAGAAGGAACAGCTTTCGTCAAAATTACACAAAATTTAAATGATAAAACAAAGCTATCAGACCTGATTCATTTGTTTAAAAAAGAATAAGTTGACATAAATTAAACAACCATTTTATTAAGTCAACGTCGACTAAAGTGCTGTGGAAGGTTTAAACACGTTTACAGGAACTATCTCACAGGCGCTTAGTCACTTAATGTTAGCAATAGTATACAGGCAATGTATTCATTTATAGAAAGGCATTGCCTCTCACAATAATGTCAGTTTTGAGTAAACATTGCCAAACCGTGTTGACTAAGCTGCCATTTCCCCTGATGTCATGCCAAGATTGAAGGTTGAAGTGCATTGGGAATATACATTTATTCCGTTTTGTCACCTCTTCTTCCCGCGACGGGCTACACCGAGCCGATATAAAGGCAGTAAAGTATGTAGGAAAAAGTGCGATAGAGTTGGCTTTTATTTTAGTAAAATAAACATTTTTATGATAAAAGTAAAAAAAGGATTATTTTATTGTGGTACACTTTGAATATAAAAAGTGATAGAAATATTTAAAGATTGTAGATAAAAATGAAACACACAAAGGTTTGCAATGTTACCACTTTGGACACCGAGGCCGTTTTCGTGTAAGCGGCTGAACCGGTCGGACCACAGATGTTCGTTTACTAAATAAGGTCGGACCTAATAATCTGATGCTACTTTCAGGCGAGCCTTGACAAAGCCTTGCAAGGCCTGCATAAACATGTGCAGGTCCGCCAGGATTAATACCCGAAATTGTTGCATTTAAAAACGGACAAACGAACAGGCCTCAAGTGTCTTGCAGATGTCGGCCATAGTAATAAGCCATAAGATAGAAAAAAAATCAAAAAAAATCCGAGAGTTGTATTTTCCCCATCTTAGAACCTGGGAATGTTAGAGTATTTTGCTTTCATTATAATTACTAGAATTATGTCAACATCGTCGCAATTTCCGCATCGAGGCATCAGAATGTTCCGCAATTTTGATGACAATCATTATGTTCTCATTTTGACGTCGCGCATCTAAAACAGAGAGTAGGTTAGAAATTTCTACCACCCATAACTAACCCTGGTCATTCTGTCATAAATTCACAGGGATGAGAGAAATAAAAATCACGCATGCTGCCACCAAAGGACACGCACATCTTGCTTCTCGATAACAAATACTGTTTACCGGGAAAGTGTCGCCCAGTTAAACGTTCGCTTTTCGCCAGAAAATTCCATATTGGCCATGTATGAGCTTCGCCTTTCACTTTTAATTACAATGTATACAATGTTGTTATTAATGCTCGCTGAAATGATAAAATCATCCTCGTTAGGGAGGGCAAAAAGGCGAAAATTAAACTGCAGCGAAAATTTCCCGTTATACAGTATACATTATGATTAATGCACCAAAATTGCCGTATATACATCATGTACCAAAACAAACAGATGCTTAATACATGCTTTATACTGTCAGGACAGCCCGTACATATCATAACTAACAGCCGAAACAGGACATATACCTCTTGTTTAGTATCAACTAGAAAACTACAAAATATAGGACATATGCCACTTGTTTAGTATCAAGTCGAAAACTGCAAAAATATAGGACATAAACGTTATAAACAAAGTAAATACATCCCGTATTACATAAACAGGTCGAATTTTACCGTGGTCGCTGGTTTTCACCAGCAGAAAAATACCAGATACATTTCCGTTTACAACGTACCGTCCAGGCCAACAACTGTGAATACACAAGTTGATAGGTCTCTATTATCAATATAAAATTAAAAAGAGTTTATTTCAAATTCATCAGCATACATTATATGATTACATACTGGCAAATGCAGACGGAATAAAAGCTAACAAACTGGCAGATAACTTCCACACATGCATTGTACTTTAGAGTGAATTGACATGGACAAACAGACTTGACAATGAATTTACATGGACAAACAGACTTGACAAAAATGTACATGGACAAACAGACTTGAGAATGAATTCGACATGGATAAAGATATTTAACAATAATTTTGACATGGATAAGACGACTTTATCTTACTGAATAAGAAGACTTTACGTTACTTAATAAGAAGACTTACTAATGATGCTAGTGATGATAAGTGTATCTAAAGACATCTGTTGATATGAACATGTAAGGGTAACATGAAGCAGAATATATTCTTAAATGTCGAAAGAATATAATTTCAATGCTGGGACGATTGTATTTATGTCACAGATGAGGTTAGCCAAGAATCAATCTTCTGGTAAACCTTTGTAAATATTCCAATCTAAGACAAAATAATTCCAAATAGAAAAACAAATGAAAATTCTTGCTATAAAACCGAACTTAATAATTAGATCAAGAAAACATGAACCATCGCATTTAAATTGATCATCGCTATTGTCACTAACATAAAATATGTTTTAAGTTTTTGTGTATATAAGAGTGCCTACATATAGCATAGTTTGAGTTGAATTTCACGGAATTGTCAATGTAGTTGTGCAAAATTTGAATGTTTGAAAACAAATTGAACAAGACAATGCAAGGACCTTTGAACTTTGGACCCATTCACTGCTAATCAGTAATTCAATAATGTCGCTACTGAGGATTTCTTAATGCACAGCATCAAAATAAAAATAAAAAAAGACCGTACATGGGCAGTAACTAAGCAAATCGCCTGTGCGTTGCTTCCCTAACTATGTGAGTCTCTCTACCTTGAGGATACATTTGCTGTACGGACGTTCATAGTCAAAATCTGGGGATTAAATTTGCACTTTTATTTTAAAAACTGAAGTATTAGGCCGATATTTTTTTTGTACAAATACGTTATATTTAAATGTTTTATTATATTCCCGGACACTATAGGTTAGGGACTTGTCCGGAATGTCTTTTACATACAACTGTGAAAAGTAATAACAATTCCACATTTCATTCTACAGGACCGTTGACAGTTTGACCTTCTACGGTTTGATCCTGTCCTCAGCCTCTTTGCCTGTTGACCGATATCTGAGTTTCTTCCTGCTTGCCGTCGCTGAATACCCTGTTGTAGTGTTCGAATACACGCTGATGAATCGGTATGCTGATGTTATTTTCATACCAAATCCGTCGATTTGAAAATTGTTTTATATTTTTCATCATATTTTATAGAGTAAACAATGAAACTGAACAGCAGGCTAGACCTATATATGTTCTCTCCTTAAGTTGACATGACAAAACTGAAACGGTTAGTAAGAAAATATTGATGCAAATTTTATATTAGAAGTAGCATAGATCCCAAGTCTATATATAGCAGATGGTATAGGGGAGATAATTACATGTATGTTTTTTTAAGGACCTTAACTATGATGTTCATGTAATTAGATAGTGTTTGACATTTACTGTATTAGTAGGATAAGTACAAACTACTGAACAAATCTATGGGCTACCCTGTTTGACATTATCATTGATGTAATCTGTGACCTACCCTAAGCAAATCGATAGGCTACCCTGTTTGACATTATCAGTGATGTAATCTGTGACCTACCCTAAACAAATTTATGGGCTACCCTGTTTGACATTGTCATTGATGTAATCTGTGACCTACCCTAAAACAATTCTATGTGCTACCCTGTTTGACATTCTCATAGATGTACCTACCCTAAAACAAATCTATGGGCTACCCTATTTGACGTTAATGTAGATGTAATCTGTGACCTACCATAAAACAAATCTTTGGGCTACACTGTTTGACATTAATGTAGAAGTACCTACCCTAAAACAAATCTATGGGCTACCCTGTTTGACAATGTCATTGATGTCATCTGTGACCTACCCTAAACAAATTTATGGGCTACCCTGTTTGACATTGTCATTGATGTAATCTGTGACCTACCCTAAACAAATTTATGGGCTCCCCTGTTTGACATTGTCATTGATGTAATCTGTGACCTACCCTAAACAAATTTATGGGCTAAACTGTTTGACATTGTCATTGTTGTAATCTGTGACCTACCTTAAAAGAAATCTATGGGCTACCCTGTTTGACATTAATGTAGATGTACCCACCCTAAAACAAATCTATGGGCTACCCTGTTTGACATTGTCATTGATGTAATCTGTGACCTACCCTAAAACAATTCTATGTGCTACCCTGTTTGACATTCACATAGATGTACCTACCCTAAAACAAATCTATGGGCTACCCTCTTTGACAATGTCATTGATGAAATCTGTGACCTACCCTAAAACAAATCTATGGACTTCCCTGCTTGACATTCACGTAGATGTACCTACCCTAAAACAAATCTATGGGCTACCCTGTTTGACAATGTCATTGATGAAATCTGTGACCTACCCTAAAACAAATCTATGGACTTCCCTGCTTGACATTCACGTAGATGTACCTACCATAAAACAAATCTATGGGCTACCCTGTTTGACATTGTCATTGATGTAATCTGTGACCTACCCTAAAACAAATCTATGGGCTACCTTGTTTGACATTCACATAGATGTGTCTACCCTAAAACAAATCTATGGGCTACCCTGTTTGACATTAATGTAGATGTACCCACCCTAAAACAAATCTATGGGCTACCCTGTTTGACATTAATGTAGATGTACCCACCCTAAAACAAATCTATGGGCTACCCTGTTTGACATTGTCATTGATGTAATCTGTGACCTACCCTAAACAAATCTATGGGCTACCTTGTTTGACATTAATGTAGATTTAATCTGTGACCTACCCTAAAACAAATCTTTGGGCTACCCTGTTTGACATTAATGTAGATGTACCCACCCTAAAACAAATCTATGGGCTACCCTGTTTGACATTCACATAGATGAAGCTACCCTAAAACAAATCTATGGGCTACCCTGTTTGACAATGTCATTGATGTAATCTGTGACCTACCCTAAAACAAATCTATGTGCTACCCTGTTTGACATTCACATAGATGTACCTACCCTAAAAGAAATCTATGGGCTACCCTGTTTGACATTCACATAGATGTAATCTGTGACCTACCCTAAGCAAATCGATAGGCTCCCCTGTTTGACATTATCAGTGATGTAATCTGTGACCTACCCTAAACAAATCTATGGGCTACCTTGTTTGACATTCACATAGATGTGTCTACCCTAAAACAAATCTATGGGCTACCCTGTTTGACATTGTCATTGTTGTAATCTGTGACCTGCCTTAAAACAAATCTATGGGCTACCCTGTTTGACAATGTCATTGATGTAATCTGTGACCTACCCTAAACAAATCTATGGGCTACCCTGTTTGACATTAATGTAGATGTACCCACCCTAAAACAAATCTATGGGCTACCCTGTTTGACAATGTCATTGATGAAATCTGTGACCTACCCTAAAACAAATCTATGTGCTACCCTGTTTGACATTCACATAGATGTACCTACCCTAAAACAAATCTATGGGCTACCCTGTTTGACATTAATGTAGATGAAATCTGTGACCTACCCTAAACAAATCTATGGGCTACCTTGTTTGACATTCACATAGATGTGTCTACCCTAAAACAAATCTATGGGCTACCCTGTTTGACATTAATGTAGATGTAATCTGTGACCTACCCTAAAACAAATCTTTGGGCTACCCTGTTTGACATTAATGTAGATGTAATCTGTAACCTACCCTAAAACAAATATTTGGGCTACCCTGTTTGACATTAACGTAGATGTAATCTGTGTTGGACTAATATGTTTGACATCAACGTCGATTAAACTTTGACCTCCATTAAAAGAAATCTTTGGGCTACCCTGTTTTACCTTAACATATACATGAGTCTTAAAACAAGTAAATAATTTGAAGCCACTCAATGAATAAAGTGTATCGCCGTCAACGAAAAGTTAATAAAATGCTTAGGATGTGGGATACTCACACTGTGTTATGTGAATACCATCACATCATTGTTTTTCCTATCTTTAGTAATTTAACACTATATTAAGCTATCGTTTTTCCTGGGAGTGTTCCGTGCCTACAGAGTGGTGAGTGTATCGTAGTGTCCTGTTTCTCTATTTTACAGTTTAGGACGAAAGTGGTTCTGTATAATTTTCCATGCTGTAGCGGCTCTGTCACTGATAGCAGGG
>NW_018405241.1:0-162 GCF_002113885.1 Mizuhopecten yessoensis
TCCCTCCTACATACCTCTTATCTCTCCTACATACCTCCTATACCTACTACATACCTCTTATTCCTCCGACATACCTCATATACCTCATTCATACCTCATATTCCTTCTACATACCTCCTATCCTTCCTTCACACCTCCTATCCTTTCTACATACCCCCTATC
>NW_018405241.1:1643-1824 GCF_002113885.1 Mizuhopecten yessoensis
TTCTCCTACATACCTCCTATTCCTCCTACATACCTCTTATTTCTCCGACATACCTCCTATCCCTCGTACATACCTCCTATCCCTTCTACATACATCCTATACCTCCTACATACCTTCTATCCCTCCTACATACCTTCTATCCCTCCTACATACCTCCTATCCCTCCTACATACCTCTTATC
>NW_018405242.1:0-162 GCF_002113885.1 Mizuhopecten yessoensis
CACACAAATATTACACAAAATGTTTACCTATACGTACACACAAATATTACACAGAATGTTTACGAATGGTTACACACAAAGATTACACAAAATGATGACGTATGCGTACACACAAAGATTACACAAAATGTTTACGTATGCGTACACTCAAAGATTACACAA
>NW_018405242.1:4795-5180 GCF_002113885.1 Mizuhopecten yessoensis
GATATTACACAGATTGTTTACGCATGCGTACACACAAAGATCATACAGAATGTTTACGTATGCGTACACACAAACATTTCACAAAACGTTTACGTTTACCNATTACACAAAATGTTTACGTATGGTTACACACAAAGATTACACAAAATGTTTACGTATGCGTACACACAAATATTACACAAAAATGTTTACGTATGGTAACACACAAATATTACACAATAATGTTTACGAATACGTACACACAAATATTACACAAAAATGATTACGTATGGTTACACACAAAGATAACACAAAATGTTTACGTATGGTTACACACAAATATTACACAAAATGTTTCCGCATGGTTACACACAAATATTACACAAAATGTTTACCTATACGTACA
>NW_018405243.1:0-162 GCF_002113885.1 Mizuhopecten yessoensis
TGTTCACAATACGATACATATCATGATACTGTGTTCACAATACGAAACGTATCAGGGTACTGTGTTCACAATACAATACGTATCCAGGTACTGTGTTCACAATATGATACGTATCATGGTACTGTGTTCACAATACGATACGTATCAAGATACTGTGTTCAC
>NW_018405243.1:3519-4231 GCF_002113885.1 Mizuhopecten yessoensis
CGAAAGTTCTATGAAGGAGATATCACTTGCTCAAAAAAACTAAAAAAGAGTTATGTAAAGAAAAATGACACCTAGAAATAAAATGGTATATTTTACTGTGGTCACAATACGATACGTATCACAGTACTGTGTTCACAATACAATACGTTTCACGGTACTGTGTTCACAATACGATACGTATCATGATACTGTGTTCACAATACGAAAGTATCAATATACTGTGTTCACAATACGATACATATACAGGTACTGTGTTCACAATACGATACGTATCATGATACTGTGTTCACAATACGATACATATCATGATACTGTGTTCACAATACGATACGTATCAAGATACTGTGTTCACAATACGATACGTATACAGGTACTGTGTTCACAATACGATACGTATCAAGATACTGTGTTCACAATATGATACGTATCACGATACTGTGTCCACAATACGATACATATCATGATACTGTGTTCACAATATGATACGTATCATGATACTGTGTTCACAATACGATACATATCATGGTACTGTGTTCACAATACGATACGTATCAAGATACTGTGTTCACAATACGATACATATCATGATACTGTGTTCACAATATTATACGTATCACGATACTGTGTTCACAATACGATACATATCATGATACTGTGTTTACAATATGATACGTATCATGATACTGTGTTCACAATACGATACATATCATGA
>NW_018405244.1:0-162 GCF_002113885.1 Mizuhopecten yessoensis
CGGTGAGAACCGGGCTCCGAGACCGAGACAGAGTGACGGCCAGAATATTCAGACGACCTGGAGGGTGCCTCACCGTGAGATCGAGACTGATCTCGTGACACAGCAACAGGACCTGGATGGATAAAGCACACAGAGCCGGGGAACGGGTGCCCCCCTGGCGCT
>NW_018405244.1:1184-1283 GCF_002113885.1 Mizuhopecten yessoensis
TTATATATTTTACCTAAACATGTTAGAAATGCACACTTCCTATTGTCTTTTAAACAGATTACAACGACGTTTTTATGGACTTTAAGTACTGTAGGATAC
>NW_018405244.1:1328-3072 GCF_002113885.1 Mizuhopecten yessoensis
ATGTGAAAGTAAGCATCCTTCAGATCGATGGATGTAGCGCACATCCCTGGACGCACTGACGCAATGATGCGTCGTGGCGTTTCCATCTGGAAGTGCGGGGAATCGACGTACGTGTTGAACGTACTGAGGTCGATAATAGGCCTCCAGGCACCAGACTTCTTCTTCACGAGGAAGACCCGGGAGTAAAACCCTGGAGACCACCGGTCCGGTGAAAGTTCCTCGATCGCGCCCTTCGCGATCATGGCCTGAACCTCCGACCTGAGAGCCTCCACATTTCCCGGATCGGAAGGAGAAGGATCCCGAAGGAGCGGGATGCAGAGACGAAATGGGACAGCCGACCACCTACTGGCAAGTCCGGAAGGGGCCAATCTAGCCCTTCCCAAACCACATCGGCGGAGCCTCCCGCGCCCAAGCGGCGACAGACAGTGGACAAGGAGTTAGCAAGGGCAAGGAAGAGTCAGGAACCCTTCCTACCTCTGGAAAATTTGGCTTTGCCTCGACCCCTATGGGAACCCCTACCGCGAAAGGAAGATTTCCGACGTTCTGCCGGAGCGGAAGTCGGAGGGTTAGCCTGCTGCTGAAAAGCAGCCGTCTTTGCCCTCTTCCTCTTACGCCTGGAGGAGCCAGAAGCCTGCCTCTTCCTGCTAGCGCCCTTGCCTGCCGAATTGTGGCGTGCATCCTCAGATGCAAACGGGTCCAACCTCATCTAAGACTACACTGACTGGGTCGTGGATGCGGTACGTATCTGCAGCAAAATCTGCGATATCAGCAACCACGACCTGTAAAGCCGAGAGGGAAAAAGGCTTGCGAGCCTTGCTCACCTTCTGCTTTAATAAAGCGTTGACCTGAGCGAGGGACGAAGCCACGCCTCGTCCCTCCGCAAGAGACCTAGCAGAGGCCGAGGAGGCAGATGCTAGGGGAGGCAACATGCTCTGAAGGAGCGAAGTGCGCTCCAGGACGGCCGAATCCGAGGAAGGGCGTGGGCAAACCCCGTTCCCCAGAAGCTTCATAACTTCTGCACGTAAAGTGCGAAACGAAGCCGAAACCTCTGGAGGCACCGGATCAGCATCTCGGGGCCGGGATTGGGAAACATCGGAAGGGCCTTCCGAGTCCAACCCAGACGAATCCAACGACTCCAAATCAGAGTCAGTATACTCGCCGACTCTATCCTCATCCCGAGTCTTCGTAAAATTGGAGCAACCGGGAGAGCCCCGAAGAACGTCCCTCTCATCACTAGGAGAGGCACCCGCCGAATCCACCTCCATCAACGTCACCCTCCGAGGAGGGGTGCGAGAAGGGAAAAGAGAACGTGACCTACCCGAAGGAACTATCGGGGCAAGCGATAGTCCCCGAGAGACAGCAGGAGCAGGATCAAGATACTCTGGAACCTGCTGTAATGCAGGACAGCGGAAGTTACTGGTAGACTCGAATTCTACTAAATAGGAGCTCGAGACAACGCAGCACGACCAGCAGCCCTAGCATCACGCGGTCTCTGCCTGACAGAACCGGCAGCAGAAGCTGGCCGGGAGCGCGAACGCTTACGCGAACGGCTCGGTGGCGGATGGAGGGGGGACCCATCGCCGCAGGCAAGAAGGCGGGGGGGGGGGCATATCCAGGCTGGAAATCCATACCACCCTGGGGTGGACGGGGAGCGGCCGGAAAAGCCCCCTGCTGGGAGAAACCCCAAGACTGCCCATAGGCGGTCGGTGGTTGGGGCGGAGCATAAAAAGGAGCCTGTTGACCC
>NW_018405244.1:3095-26828 GCF_002113885.1 Mizuhopecten yessoensis
TAGGGCCACCTACACACCCGCCGCCAGAAGCCACACCTGGCTGACCTGACCAACACCACCCAGACTGACCTACAGCAGGGCCAAAAACAGTAGGGCCAGTAAAACAAGCCATACCAGGGGAGCAGCGTGCACCGGCAAAACCAAACGCAGCCGCGCTGGCACCTACCATAGGAAAACCTGCGGAGGAGGCACAAGGGATAGAGCTGGGATCATAGGTTTTTACACCTGTGCTCACACCACCGTAAAATCCAGCCGGGGCTAGCAAGGCCGAGGCATCACTTACCACCGGACCGGGCAGCAAATGCTGCCCAGTGGTGGATGGCGTGCTAGACGCTATCACCACGCCAGTGGCTACATCAGGGATGCAAGGAACCCCGGGAGCAGACAAAACTGCCGGGGGCCGGTCCCCGACACCAACACCCTCAGGAGTGAAGCGGACCGGCAGAAGGCTACCAACAAAAGCATCCGCGGACACAACATGGCTGGCCTGTTTAACATTCCCAAAGGAATGTTGGGCCACCTGCCCTCCCACCACAAATTGGGAGAGAAGGCCGCCCCGCTGTCCCCTAGTCACCGTGGTGACCGGGACAGAGCCCAAACCCTCACCCACGTCGACCGACAAAACGGAAGGGGGGGGGGGGGGGGTGAGAGAAAGGTCCGGGTCCAATGAAACAAATTGTTTCACAACGGCCCCGGTACGGGCCGAAACCGCCGAAACGAACCCCAGGGAAGACTCAACAGAGGTCAAAATTCAGCTGGTGTTCTCCGAGGGCTTAGGCCTAGCCTTATCCCTCGCCCCACCCCTACCCCTCCTACCCGACTTACCTGCACGCCCTCGCGGGCGGGGAGAACCACCGGCATGAGTCGGCTGCCAGGCCCGGCAAATGCCACACGGCTGCTCCAGAGAGCAAGACCGACAGCTAGGACAGTAAGGGTGGGGGTCGGAAGCCTCAAATAAATGACCCCCAGGACAGCGCCTTTGAGAAGGAGGAGTCTCCATCTCAAAGTAAACAAACCGTCAAACGCGAACACATGGCCGGAGCCTGGTCGCAAAACGGCGCAAAATAAAGCAAAACGCTAAATTAAAACAAAATAAAGTTATATAGTATTAAAGGATACAATATATATCGGTACAAACAACGCCAGTAGCAGTTGGAATCCCGTAGAAGAAACCAAAACACGTCCGTAAACACGGAAGGCTGAAGGAATTATGAAGTGGGAAGCATGGCTTCGTGTGTGATCACGTGCGTGAATACTGCCGTCTGATTGGTGGATTTTCCAGGGGTTCCCCATGGGGGGAACAAATCTTTATTTACGTATGTAAAGAGCCAAGTTAGGTTGGAATATGCATTATAATGACTGTGGTAACGTATTTTGAAATAGAAATCACTAACTGAATAAGGTAAGAGATTATACAGATACTCTGGAGTATTTTGATAAAACATTTAATTGAATTGAAAACATTTTATGGATTTTTTAGGAAGTATTTGAGCTTACTGAGACTGGACCTGATTAAAATAGTTCATGTACAATACACCACACAGATGTGTGATGGGGGGGGGGGGGGGGGGGGGGGGCAACGATCCCTATGTGATCTATTGTTTTTGGAGATGACTGCGTTCTGTTTGCCCGGCTAGTTAATGTGAATCGCCTGGCTGAAAAATACCAAAGACTTCAACCATAACACCAATCTCTGACAGCGTGAATGAAATCCTTCTTCAAGTTCAAATCATGCTAAGCCTATGGTCGTATGCCTGAACCATGCCATTTTTTTGACTTCGTTGACTTCTGTCCTAGATGTAGAACAAAACTTATTATTTCACAATAAATATATTGTAATATAGATTGTCCATACCATAGGAGAGGGCTTGTATAGGCATACGCCTGTTGCCCAATTCCTTTTGAAATTTGTATAAGATGCAATATTCAATAAAAAAAAAAAATGTGAAATGAAACCACCCTTTGAAAAGATTTGACAGTGAAATGACCGACTGCCCAGTAATGTCAGCAAATCATCTATTCGACAAATACCAAAGATTTCAACTATCATAACACCACCCATTCTAAGATATTAACCTTTGACGTAGGAATGACCATCAGCCTTGTATACGTACATGTAACCTCGACATGATCATAGTAACAAATCGTTTATTGATGTTATGAGTACCTTGATCCTAACTTCCTGTTTAAGGCGATCGTGGTTGTGTAATAGCTATCGTTGCTGGTTCTCGGCTGGGCGATTTGGTGTCACAAAATGTCATGTTGAGACCTTGACAGGACACGAGGCATTAGTTGTTTTACGTATTGATTTAGGAAACTTAATGTATCATGTATATATTTTGATCGTACTTGTACTGTCCTATGTGCGTGTTTGATGTATGCGTGCGTACGTCTAATAAATAGTTGTATATTGTACATGAAACTCAACTTGATTACTTCTTATCTAAACAATCACATTAAAATGTATAATAATTGTTCTCGTTTGCGACAGGTATCGATGTTCTACTAAGATCCCGTTTAATGGCAGTTTTGATAATGTTTTATGATAAACTCACTTATAAAAGTAAACTTATACAACTTATATAATCACTGTTATGAATTAAAACTCTAAACATTGTGTCGACTTTAATCGTGTCGACTTTAAGCATGTCTACAGAGAGCTTTGTCCCTAAATATTTCAGTGTTATGATATTTAGTCTGACGAAGAGGATTTTTATAGATCCTGTTTCAGTATTTAAACTAAACCTAACTTAACTTATATTTTATTTAAATATTGTTGGATGGAATATTTGGATAAGAAGGAAAGGCACTGAGTTCGTTTCCAAGTTTTTGTAAATTACAGTTTTCTTTGATTTTACAGTATAAATAATCTCATTGAAAAAATAATAACTTTAAAAACAGTGTTGTCCAGTTACATGTATCATACCAAGGGTTTTGTTTATTTACTGTCAGAAAAATACAGTGAATACAAATCTATTCGAAACTTTAAGACACGCCTTAACAATTGTACTTAACATTAAAATAAGTGGAAGGTTCCGCTAATGATTGGCACAAATCGTGTCAGGTGGAGGGGAAGCTTGGCAGTTGTATACCTCTCGACGTGTGGAGACACGTGGGACATTACAGATGCTGGATGATATGACCAGGTAGGGCCCATTGATCATATAGGATAAAAGGAAAGCCCACCAAACGGCACTGCACACAGGTAGCAACCTTGATTGTTGAACGTTAATGATGAACGTACTTCTCCTCATTTGCCTCTTGCTTGTCGTTGGTAAGTCATAATCTTAATTATAAATTTACTTTGCATGTTAACTATGTACACTTTGTAAACTTACGATCGTTCTTTGTTTCTAAAATAGCATCACATGACATGATAAAGCATTTTTAACAATACAATAAGACATGACAAACCAACTTTTTTCCTTTTAAACGATAGTCATTATTCAGTAGATAATGACTGACAATATGCATGAAAAAGTAACAATCTTTTGATAGTCAGCCATTGATACAAAAATACATTATATTAAAAGTAATTTTATATTTCATTGCTATATTTCTTTTTCTTTCAATTAATGATTTATCGATTGATATTTTAAATCTTCCTCTATTTCGAACTCTTACTGTTTAAATTTTCCTTGCGTTCGCTACATTCGGTTGTAGGTTGTTCAGCATGTCAACAGTTCTCTGTGTGAACAAAATATTGTCTACTAGGCAACCGCAAAAACTATTTATACATATTTCAACTACAAATCAAGTTGTGATTTTTGGTAATTACAACTTTTGATTCTAAACCATATGACAAATGCCTCTCCGCTTCTTAACGATGTTTGCATACTCTGGATACTTAAGTCTCGTGAGAGTGCTGCTATGTCAATATTGTTTTATTGGCGAGGCTTTTATAAATGTAGCTATCAGATTAAATATCTAATAAAAAAAATACACTGACGATAACCAGAATCTTTTTAACGTAAATACATAATCTGAAAGGGATATTTACTGCATCTTCAGTTATACCTGCTTCATGGCATGCAAGTCACGACATACCCAATACCGTTTAATTAGTATATTTACTTTTTAAAATGTAATCATTCCCCCATATACATTAAACTGCCAAATGTAAATACTACGTTTAAAAAATATATGGGTCTTTTTCAGCTATTTCAACCATGAGTCTAAGTCTCTTTTATCTGTTGAAAATTATAAATATGATCTAACATGTATATCCACAGAGTCATGGGCCGTGCCCAAAGCCGTCCCAGCACCAAGACATCCTTCCGAGGATCTGATCAATGGCGCCCTAGCACCAAGACATCCTTCCGAGGATCTGATCAAGGCCGCTAAAGAGGTAGAACAGGTACGTACACGGTATCATTACAAGACTTGGCCGAGTCACATAATATTACACATTGTCACAAATTAACACCTGTTCAGACACATATTGCACGCCTTCCTCACTAACACATGACCAGATTAGGACACTAATTACGTACCCTCATCACTTACACCTGACCGCGTCAGGTCACATCTATACCATTCCTTCACTTAACTTCACCTAAATATATATTCTGACATTCATTATATATATCCGTCCGTACCTCTTTTTTAATCCATATCTTCACAAAATCCTATCTGCCCTTTTAAAATTAACAAGTGTGTAGTCCTATGTCATAGGGAAAAAAACATTATTCAATAACACATTGGCCATGCGATGAAATAAGTAGGTGTCTTTTGTCTTCAGCTGTCCCAGGATAGTAGGATATTCGGAGGCTCGGATGGCCAAATAAGTGAAAATCCTTGGCAGGTGTCAATCCGATCTTGGAACTCCCATATATGTGGAGGTGTCATCCTTGATGAAACTACTGTCCTGACCGCTGCCCATTGTCTAGGGAATGCTGCTCGGTAAGAATTGTCATTTATAATATAACACTTTTAAATATGAATTAAGATGATCACTTTGTGAATTGAGGACAAAACAATTTTAAATTATCGCGTTTTCGAATTCGAGTTTCTTTATTATCAGAAAGAAAGAAATCCTATTAAAGGTGATTAGATAATGTCAAATGCTTTGTATACACTATTTATTACGTACACTACACCGATTATTTTTGTTATATGATATAAATACTTCGGAAACCACAGAATTCAAAGATTACATTTGTAATGTTACAATCGGAATAAGGACCAGAAGTGTCTCGCTATAAGTTTATGTAATATCTAATTTTCAATTGTGTAGATTACATAATAATGATATGTTAATTATAGCGTTTAACAGTGAACGGTACGGAAGTGGATACTTATAATATGTTAATGAAAGGTTAACAGTGGATAATAACGATATTTTTATAACAGGACTTAGATCATATGGTACGGTAGTGGATAATAACGATATGTTTATTATAGGACTTACAGCTTACGGTACGGCAGTGGATAATAACGATATGTTTATTAAAGTACTTACAGCATACGGTACGGTAGTGGATACTAACGATATGTTTATTATAGGACTTACAGCATACGGTACAGTAGTGGATACTAACGATATGTTTATTATAGGACTTACAGCATACGGTACGGTAGTGGATACTAACGATATGTTTATTATAGGACTTACAGCATACGGTATGGTAGTGGATAATAACGATATAATTATTACAGGACAAACAGCATACGGTACGGTAGTGGAAAATACCGATATAATTATTACAAGACTAACAGCATACAGTACGGCAGTGGATAATACTGATATGTTTATTACAGGACTTTCAGCATAAGTACGGTAGTGGATGCTAACGATATGTTTATTATAGGACTTACAGCATAAGTACGGTAGTGGATAATATCGATATGTTTATTAAAAGACTTAAAGCATATGGAACGGTAGTGGATACTAACGATATGATTATTACAGGACTTACAGCATACGGTACGGTAGTGGATACTATTGATATGATTATTATAGGACTTACAGCATACGGAACGGTAGTTGGATAATAACGATATGTTTATTACAGGACTTACAGCATACGGTACGGTAGTGGAGCATTAGCAACTGGTTACAGTGTCAGTGTTACTTCTACCAAGCTGGTACGTGTCCTTTATCAATGTTTATACATAAGACTCTACACAATACAAAAAGTATTTGATATTTTGAAATAGTCCTAATGTCGAGTGACAACAATTTTTTAGTAAATAAGACAGATAGTTATCGCGTTAGTGAACGACATATCAAATTAGTGGTTTTGAAACGAACAATTTGATTTGGCGATAAAAATAGATAACTTTTAAAAATATGTTTTCGGATGCCTAGTAGTATTTATTTAGCTGTACATATAAATGTATGTTTTCGAGTTTCATATTCAAGGACAAAACTATAACATCAACTATCACCTAATGAAATGAAGGTTACCGATTGGTGTTGGTGATTTTTCTCGTTAGACACAGGGAGTGCATCAGCAATTGCGTCATACTATCATCTTATTGGATACAGCAGGCCAAACTTAATTTATAATTAATAAAATATGTAGCGTTGACATATTTTTACTTGGCAGCATGAAAACTATGGTGTTGGCTCTGGAGGATTTCCGAACGATATCGCAATAATGAAGGTACAAGCAATGAGCTTTAACGGGAACGCACAGCCAATCAGTTTGACACAGCGTTCTAACGACGACCTAGCAGAAGGAGCATTGTGTAGGATCACCGGCTGGGGTAACACTAACGGCGGTAGTAAGTACACCTCCAGAATTCAATTAAAATAAATAATTTGGTTCAATATTTTGGCAAAATTCAAGGTCATCATTAACATTAAAATTATTCTTAAAAACTGAACGAAAAGAATTTTATTACAAAGCAATTATGTCCGTTAATTTAAAGCTGTATCACTGTGTTAATACGTGATTCTATGATGTCAAATTTTTCTGTATACTTTTTGTTTAATATCATAGCTAGCAGTATTCCGGACAATCTGCAGGAGGCCGAAATGAGCGTTATAACTGACTCGGCGTGCGAGGGACAATGGGGGAGCAACATATGCCGATCTTGTCACGTTTGTGTCTACGGCGACGGAGAGCGCAGTGCATGTAACGTAAGCGAATGGCTATATATTAGTGTAATGCAATGTAAGTGGTTAATTGTGTGGCTATATATTAGTGAAATGAAATGTAAGTGGTTAATTGTGTGACTATATATTAGTGTAGTGTTATGTTAGTAGTTGAATGTGTGGCTATATATTAATTAATGTAAGTGGTTAATTGTGTGACTATATATTAGTGTAATGTAATGTAAGTGGTTAATTGTGTGACTATATATTAGTGTAATGTAATGTAAGTAGCTGACTGTGTGACTATATATTAGTGTAATGTAATGTAAGTAGTTGACTTTGTGGTAATATATTAGTTAATGTGAGTGGTTAATTGTGTGACTATATATTAGTATATTTACATTTGCATGGCATTGTCAATATATAGCCTCCTTGGAAGATGTGTCGTTGATGGGACTTTAATTACCATGCATCACGTGACACAATTCTTAGCGTATTAATACAACACTGACCGGAACTACAATATCCAATATAAATAAACATGACGGCTGCTGAAATATCGTTGGGCATTGTGAGATTTGACAATGTCATTGTAAATTGATGTGCAAAATAAAAAATAAAATAAAAAACACTTTTATTACAACGAAAACAAGACCAAGGTCTGCAATATCGTACAAAATGCACCTCGGTTGAAATCACCAATGCCGGCAATGGAAACAATTTTAACGCTCATGCAATGTATCAGAAATATCGTCTGTTACACTGCACTGATCAACATGGGTTCGTTACAAATGTCTGAAATACACATATTCTATAGACCTACTGACACATATGTTACAGACCTACTGATATGAGTCACAGCACACATAAACATTTCAGACATTTTGTAACGAACCTGTGCTCCGTCGCAAGATCACTCACTTCAAACGCTATCAGTTTCACGCGTCTCGCATCCACGGTTCCTGATTTCTGACGACATGTCAAATAACGAGGCCGTTATAGAATCTACCGACTGTTGTCAGGTTCCCATACAATCAACAAATAAATTCACGCCTGGATTCTTCACAAAATGAGCAAAGAGAAAAGTTCGAATTAACTTCCAAAAATAACTCCCTCGTGGAGGGCAAGGTCGGATTTACGGTGTTCACTGTATTTGTCCATGCGCGAAATTTGTTCCGGGAAAAAAATGGAAACAATTTCAAATCAGAGTTTCAGCTCAGAGTTCTATTGATAAACTTAAATAACCATACAGACATATCATACGTAATTGTATTGATACTGAATTGTGGAATAAAATTGAAGTGTTTGTTAAAATTTCAAAGTACTACTTTGTTCGCCAATCAGCACGCGACAATACGCTGTTCAAACTATTGAACGAAATTGTGTGGACTGTCGATAAGGCGGGCATTTTTAATTTTAAATATAAATTATAAGTTAAAAAAGAACATAAGAGGCAGAGAAAACGTAAATATAAGTATTGAACTGTTTTTGTATGGTATTTATGATCTATTTGAATGACACAGCTTTGCAAGCAAACAACATAATGCGCGCTTTGCTTGCAAAGCTGTGTCATTCAAATAGATCATAAATATATAAGTTAATGTAAGTGGTTCACTGTGTGTGACTATATATTAGTGTAATGTAATGTAAGTAGTTGAATGTGTTGCTATATATTAGTTATTGTAATGTAAGTGGTTAATTGTTTGACTATATATTAGTATAATATAATGTAAGAAGTTGACTGTGTGGCTATATATTAGTTAATGTAAGTGGTTAATTGTGTGACTATGTATTAGTGTAATGTAATGTAAGTAGTTGAATGTGTGGCTATATATTAGTTATTGTAATGTAAGTGGTAAATTGTGTGGGTATGTATTGGGTATATATAGTGGAATGTGATGTCAGTCAAAATAGCGGTTCATTGGTTGACATGAATTCAGTTACATATAGGGATGTTTAGTGATATTATCGTAAGTATTAATCGATTATCATGAAGTTACCTCATTGATAGAAAAACTACATGTACATAAGACAATCATTTTATTACACGATGTGCGTTGTGCGTTGTGGACATTATGTGTGCATGGTGTGCAGACGATGTGCGAACGAAGAAATAACTATAGTTCAGTATATTTAATTATTGCTCGATAAGACTCGTGGTATAAAGACATTTTGGAATGGTTTGTGAAGCAATACGATTTCGCATTAAAAACATTTATATTTCCTAACTTTAAAATTGTTGCGTGAGTCAGTTAGATTAATATGGAAACAGTAATGAACATATATATTACCAAAGTTATTTTGAAAGACACTTAATCGACTCTTTGGTACATATACAAGTATATTATTTTATCGAGTCATCCGTTGTTCCTTTGAAATTTCAACAGAAAGCGTAACCGTCACAATTATCACAGGGAATGTCCAGTTGTGTTTTGATAACTGTCAAACCATCGATTAACTTTAATCGGCGATCAGCTCTATTTTTATCACAGCATGGACATATACTGTGTCTGAAAGTACAAACCGATGATTGGCAGGTTTACATGTGTACCATGCTACGGAATAACGTATTTGCTGTATTGTTGTTGTTGCAGGGAGACAGCGGAGGACCTTTAGTCTGTAAAAATAATGAAAGCGACCAGTGGGAACTTGTCGGAGTGACGTCATGGGGTGCTACCAACTGTCCACCAGGATATCCATCTGTATATACAGAGGTCCGATCCTACGCCGACTGGATCAACACCAACAAGTGATATGTTCGTGTTGGCCAGCCTTTACTCAACTTTATGTAATTTGAATCAAGAGCATTAAAATATCTGATGGCAAATATTTTATTTTTTATTTATTATTGGATTGAACTAGAGCCTATTAGATCTCTCAAATATTACGTAAAGGAAGGGTGTCTATAGGCCCTTTTTGGGCCCCGGTATATTCCAATTTTCACCTCCTTATTTTGTTCAAAGATGTCCTATTGTATGACCTGCAGAAAAACTAAGGTAAAACTTTGACCGAAAGTGGGTTTCTGGGGGTACCAAAAGGTGTATGGTAAATCACAAACATAGTTTGCTGTTTACAAAATGAGCTTAAAAACCAAAATAATATCATTTCTGTTTTTGAAAACATGTATAAATTAGACAAGCATATGTAACAGAACAAAAAATGACAGAAATTCAATCGTCACTAAAAGATTGTTTATATAAAACGAGATTACGTCAGGGGGGTCTTTTCGGTCATTTTCAATTGAAAAGTAAATAGCTTTCTCAATAATTTCCTTTCTAATTAATATTTTGACTTGAAATTTAAAACTTCAATCATTTAAGTAGACTTACATAAATTGCATATTAACTACATACTTTCCTTTTGGTTTATACTGAGTTATGGCTTCTGGACACATCTCAAACTTGGCTTTTTCAAATATCTCTCAATTTTAAGTGAATTAAAAGGTGCATAACACCCTTTATATGCTATAAGTATAAGATATCAATTGTTAGTATTGTATATTATATATATCATATAATATTTGCTCAGCCCCTGTGGCTGAAGTGAGTTCCAGGTCCTTATTTGGTTTTTTTACTTATCAAAGTAAACTAACAAATCAAAAAAGGCATTTCCACAACAACAACTGTAAAATGATTGATTAGATATATGAAATTTGATTTGCTGGTAATTTTAAGTCTCCTAGCCTCAAGGAAAGTATCTGCTTTAATCTTTAAAGTTAACCGATTTCATTGTTTTATCAAAGGTTCTGCCTATTTCCAATGTTTACCCGCTGATTGTGCATAAAAGGCATTTTGGGATAAGCATGTAACTTCGCATAGAGTTTAGTTATATGATGATATTTAAAATTTGTTAAACTTCCATACTTATCCCACAATGCCTTTTTACTTAAAAACACATTTTTCTGTGATTTAGAGTACAAGGACCAAAGTGCATCTCCTTGACAAACACCAAATATTTCCTGACAATACTAGTCTATATGAATGAATGTAGATTAAACGGGCTCAATAGAGTATTTATAGTAGTAATCGGGGCGTTTAACATGCTACACTGACCAAAAGTCAGATAGTTTATGCTTTGAAAACGCAAAGAGAGACTAAGTTGTTCGTTCAAGTTAATGCTTGCAATTAACAGTAAATCCTTTTATTGATTTCATACGGTTTATTTGTTACATTCAATGCTAGCTGCTACTCATATTATTTCTTTAATACTTTTCTTCCCTTTTTGTTACATTACGTTAACCATGACATCGGTGTGTGTTGTAAAACGAGATCACCCATCTGACCTTTGTAACAAGACGAGACACGTTTGCCTCTTCTGTAATGTGTTGCTTCTGCTTTTTGCTGAGACAGTAAGGCATTTTGATATTGATACCAAAGTCTTTAACATATCAGAAACGTCACGAAAACCACGGTCAACAATCAATATAGCTTTGCCACGGAATTCGAAGAGTTATGGCTTGAACACGCAACAAGTCACAATGAGTGTAATTTACTTCAGTGGAAACGGTAAGTTTGGGCTGGGATGTACATGTAGGAATATCTTTTAACTCATAAAAGGGGTTTCTTTATACATTGAACACAGGGTAACTAGTTTTTATTTACCTCATAGTACACCTTTTCTTTCAGATAGGTCAAAAGTTGTTCATCATATATTTTTGGAATGTTGGCAGTGTGCCTCTTTTTACAACATACACTGATGACATGTTTAATGTAATGTAACAAAAAGGGAAGAAAAATAGTTAAGACATAATATGAGTAGCAGCTAGCATTGAATGTAAGAAATAAAACTTTTGAAATCAACAAAAGGATTAACTGTTAATTGCAAGTATAACTTGAACGAACAACTTAGTCTCTCTTTGCGTTTTCAAAGCATAAACTATCTGACTTTTGGTCAGTGTAGCATTTCAAACGCCCCTCTTACTACTATAGATTCTCTACTGAGCCTGTTTAATCTACATACATTCATATAGACTAGTATTGTCTGGAAATATTTGGTGTTTGGCAAGGAGATGCACTTTGGTCCTTGTACTCTTAATCACAGAAAAATGTGTTTTCAAGTAAAAAGGCATTGTGGGATAAGTATGAAACTTTCACAAATTAGTTATCATCAGATCATTAAACTCTATGCCAAGTTACATGCTTATCCCCAAATGCCTTTTATGAACAATCAGCGGATAAATATTGAAAATAGGCAGAACCTTTGATAAAACAATGAAATCGGTTAGCTTTAACGATTAAATCAGATACTTTCCTTGAGGCTAGGAGACTTAAAATTACCAGCAAATCAAACTTCATATATTAAATCAATCATTTTACAGTAGTTGTGGTGGCAAATGCCATTTTTGATTTGTAAGTTAACTTTGATAAGTAAAAAAAAGATCAGGACCTGGAACTCACTTCAGCCACAGGGGTTGAGCAAATATTATATGATATATATAATATGCAATACTAACAATTGACATCTTATACTTATAGCATATAAAGGGTGTTATGCACCTTTTAATTCACTTAAAATTGAGAGATATTTGAAAAAGCCAAGTTTGAGATGTGTCCAGAAGCCAAAACTCATTATAAAACAAAAGGAAAGTATGTAGTCAATATGCAATTTATGTAAGTCTACTTAAATGAGTGAAGTTGTAAATTTCAAGTCAAAATACTAATTAGAAAGGAAATTATTGAGAAAACAAATTACTTTTCAATTGAAAATGACCGAAAAGACCCCCGTGACGTAATCTCGCTTTATATAAACAATCTTTAGGTGACGATTGAATTTCTGTCATTTTTCATTCTGTTACATATGCTTGTCTGATTTATACATGTTTTCAAAAACAGAAATGATTTTATTTTGGTTTTTAAGTTCATTTTGAAAACAGCAAACTATATTTGTGATTTACCATACCCGTTTTGGTACCCCCAGAAACCCACTTTCGGTCAAAGTTTTACCTTAGTTTTTCCGCATGTCATACAATAGGACAATTTTGAACAAAATAAGGAGGTGAAAATCCGAATATACCGGGGCCCAAAAAAGGGCCTTATAGACACCCTTCATTTGCCTTCTTATCAATTATTTCTTGCCCTTTCCTTAGACTTTTTCGACATTTCTTTTTAACAAATCAGTACTCTAGACATATTGCTTGGATATATGAATATAAAAGGAAATTGGTTGAGCTAAAGCGTCCTTTCCGAATTGAAGGTGGTTTTCTTTTTGACTCAATCGTCAGTTTAAACATTAAAAATGAAATACATTTGTTACATGTTTACACTACTACTGTAGGCAATCGAGCTTCATATTTAATAACAGAAAATACGCAGAGATATGGGGTATAATCGGTATTATAGATACTTCGAATGTTAAAGAAATTTTAGGCATAAAAAGGTATCTTTTATATGGATCTCTCTAATTGAAATGGAGATGTATGTTGTATTAGGGCCCGGTATCGGAGATACGGGTGCCATAGCAATCACTCTGTCCGTCTGTCTGTTCGTCTCTCAGTCCGTCTGTCTGTCTGTCTGTCTGTCCGTCCACAAAATTTGTTCCTGGCTGATAACTTTGGTATTTATTGACCGATTTACATGAAACTTGGTCAAGTTGTTCAGTTCACAAAACTACACACCGAGGAAAAAGTCAAGGTCATAAAGTTCAAAGGTCCACGTCAAATTTTGCATCTTTTCATTGATGAACATTTTGTTATGACATGATGAAGCAAAGTTGATCAGAATAAAACAAGGAGTCAACTGACCGAAGGTCAAGGTCATCGTGTCAAAGGTCCAGGTCAAATTTTGTAACTTTTCACTAATGAGGTAAAAAGTCGATGTCAAAGGTCAAGGTCATTAAGTTCAAAGGACAAGGTCAAATTTTGTATCTTTTCACTGATGACAATATGAAGCAAAGTTGATCAGTATAAAACAAGGAGTCAACTGACCAAAGGTCAAGGTAATTGGGTTAAGGTCATTTTTTTATTTTTTTTATCTTTCCACTGGTGAACATTTCGTTATGACATTATGAAGCAATGTTGCTCAGAATTTAACAAAGCGTCAACTGACTTAAGGTAAGGTCAATGGGTCAATATCGAGGTCAAATATTGTATTTTTTTACTGATGAGCATTTTTTTTATGTTATTATGAAGCAAAGTTGTTCAGAACTTGACACGGAGTCAACTGACCTAATGTCCATGTTACGGGGTCCAAAGGTTCAAAGTCAAGTTGTTTTTTCACTGATGAACATTTTATGATATTATAAAGCAAGTTAGTCGGAATTAAAGAATAAGTCAAATGAACAAAGATCAGGGTCACTGGGTTAAAGGTCAAGGTCATTTGGGTCGAAAGGTCAAAGACAAAGTGGATCTCTGACTTTGACACTGGCTCTTGATTGAGGAGGTATTTAAGGTGAAATGAAACAAATCAAAGCTAACAAATGAGTATTGCACTGGTATTTACATTTATGTAAGCCCAGCAAATATGGAGGTGGAAGGAAACAAGACTCACATCATAGTACATGTAAAATATATTTTTGCTTCCTTGCGATTCTTTTTGAAGTCCAAATGCAGACGTCAAGCTCAGCTACATGTATATGGGCAGATTGCTTCTTGATGATTATGGGGGATATATTTTTTAACGAATCAAAATTACAACTGTTATAGAATGAAAAGCGAACAGGTAAATGTAACCAAACTTGATAAACCTCAAAAAAGAGCAGCAAGGGTTATCTTGAACTGTAATTTTAATACTCCATCCAAGGACATGTAAAAGAAGTTAAACTGGCTACCTTTTACACAATATCTTAACCATTTTAAATATACTACGTCCATCAATATTTACCAGATCTTTGTCTAATAATATGTTTTACCTACATGTACCTTCATTTAGAACAAAAAAATATTTTTGTTAGGCACCATATACATGGAATATTTTAACTGCCAGGCACCATATACATAGAATATTTTACCTGCCAGGCACCATATACATTGAATATTTTACCTGCCAGGCACCATATACATCAAATATTTTACCTGCCAGGCAATTTATACATGGAATATTTTACCTGCCAGGCACCTTATACATGGAATATTTAACCTGCCAGGCACCATATACATGGAATATTTTACCTGCCAGTCACCATATACATATAATATTTTACCTGCCAGGCACCATATACAATATTTTACCTGCCAGGCACCATATACATGGAATATTTTACCTGCCAGGCACTTTATACATGGAATATTTAACCTGCCAGGCACCATATACATGGAATTTTTTACCTGCCAGGCACAATATACATGGAATATTTTACCTGCCAGGCACCATATACATAGAATATTTTACCTGCGAGGCACCATATACATGGAATATTTTACCCGCCAGGCACCATATACATGAAATATTTTACATGACAGGCACCATAACCATAGAATATTTTACCTGCCAGGCACCATATACAAAGAATATTTTACCTGCCAGGCACCATATCCATCAAATATTTTACCTGCCAGGCAATTTATACATGGAATATTTTACCTGCCAGCCACCATATACATGGAATATTTTACCTGCCAGGCACCATATACAAAGAATATTTTACATGCCAGGCACCATATACATGGGATATTGTACCTGCCAGGCAACATATACATAGAATATTTTACCTGCCAGGCACCATATACATGGAATATTTTACCTGCCAGGCACCATATACATGAAATATTTTACCTGCCAGGCACCATATACATGGAATTTTTTACCTGCCAGGCACCATATACATGGAATATTTTACCTGCCAGGCACCACATACATCAAATATTTTACCTGCCAGGCACTTTATACATGGAATACTTTACCTGCCAGGCACCATATACAAAGAATATTTTACATGCCAGGCACCATATACATGGGATATTTTACCTGCCAGGCAACATATACATAGAATATTTTACATGCCAGGCACCATATACATGGAATATTTTACCTGCCAGGCACCATATACATGAAATATTTTACCTGCCAAGCACCATAACCATAGAATATTTTACCTGCCAGACACCATATACATGGAATATTTTACCTACCAGGCACATTATATTTGGAATATTTTACCTGCCAGGCACCATATACATATAATATTTTACCTGCCAGGCACCATATACATAGAATATTTTACATGCTAGGCACCATATACATAGAATATTTTACATGCCAGGCACCATATACATGGAATATTTTACCTGCCAGGCACCATATACATGAAATATTTTACCTGACAGGCACCATAACCATAGAATATTTTACCTGCCAGGCACCATATACATGGAATATTTTACCTACCAGGCACATTATACATGGAATATTTTACCTGCCAAGCACCATTTACATAGAATATTTTACCTGCCAGGCACCATATACATAGAAAATTTTACATGCCAGGCACCATATACATGAAATATTTTACCTGCCAGGCACCATATACATAGAATATTTTACCTGCCAGGCACCATATACATAGAATATTTTACCTGCCAGGCACCATAAACATGGAATATTTTACCTGTCAAGCACCATATACATGGAATATTTTACCTGAACATGTTAGAAATGCACACTTACTATTGTCTTTTAAGCAGATTACAACGACGTTTTTATGGACTTTAAGTACTGTAGAATACAACATATGGATAATAGAGTGTTTTCATAATTAATCATATACATATATAAGAACATACTAGAATGCGCATACAATGAAGAAATTTTGGAGAAAAAATAATGATATATTTGGTTCAAACTTTGTTTTATTCCAATTTTGTTGGACAATACATCGAAGTACATGTTTTATAGAACAGAAAAGGAAACATAAACAAGTGTCACGACAATCATGTAAAGAGCTAGCGCGGAAAACTGCCCATATTTCCCTAAGTCGGCATTTATGAAAACGGAAAAAAAGATTAATCAATAAATAATTTCTAGCAGCGAATGCATAGAATAGATTTAAAACCAATCGAATATGAATGTTTGAACTGCTGAGATATTAGGTATTGCTAAAATGATACTGCAAATATACCCATATCCACTATATCTATGAAAATGATGGTGTTTCCCAGACTTAAAAAAATACTTTCAACACTTGCCCATCCGAGGACCAACTTTTAAATAACCTTTTTTATTCCGTGATGTAATATGCAAAAACAAATCGTATTTCGGAAAAGTAATGAAATACAGGGATGAGCGAATTTCTTAAACTGCGACAGGTGTTTCTTTGGTTAAACCAGTTCGTATTCCCATCTTCGTCTATGTCCGTTGTAGCCGAATGTGTAACGCAATTAACTTGTGACCAGTCGAAGTGAACGTGCAAGTTCGAATCCACGTTCAGGTGTTTTTTGGGTGTTTTTGGGGTTTTTTTTTGTTTGTTTAATATTTAGGCATTTGATCTTTTTCCTTAATTAATTAATAAAATATTTTTCAAATCAATAATACATTTAATTTATATTTCAATTACATACCTATTGATTTATCTTCTATGGAATCATGTCAACAAGTCACTGTACACGTGTACAGTACACCTAAGCGTTGTAGATAAGACATCATTTATTAATTGTTTTCCCCTCGAATTGGCACTAGTAATCTTATCTATTATTTAAACACAAACAAATGATGCTGAAATACACAAAAAGTGAATTGATGCGTCAGAACAAAAGAAGGCCAAACAAACAATATGAAGTGTTATTATCACAAATATATTACCAAAAATACCGGAAAACTAATCGTTGAGGATAGTTTCATTTGTTTGAAATGCAGGAAGACTGCAGCACAAAGTAAGAATCGCAATACACATGTGAGTCATGCTATTCGAAAATTATTTATATCATTTTGCCATTCATATGTGCAGGAAAAACAAAATCAAGATGTGTTTTTTGTTAGAAAGCAGGTAACGGCATGACGCAGGAAGTAGTAATGATAATTAAATCCTACGATTGTTACATACAGCATATTATTTATTTTAAAAATCATAGAAATAACGCGAAATAAGCATTTTGTTGAGTCTTTATCGTGAAACGCATGCATCAATAGCCATGGCCTTTAATTCGGCTGTTTACATGAATCTGTTTTTAGACACAGGATTCCGATATATATACCTGTATACAAATACCTGAGAACGCGTCATAACAGTACACGGTGGCACGCGCGCACTAGCGGTCTCACCTTTGGGTCAAGTTAAGTCAAGTTTTATTTATTCACTCCGACACACTTACGTGTGTAACAAGAGGTCACATACATATAGTTAACATGTTACATGGCGTGTGATGTACACAATTACAACATTGTATATAGCATATTTACATATAGAAGGAGCATAACCTTGTACAGAAATTAAGTTAATATTTTTTCAAGCTTTTCTAGGAATCTACAAATTTTTGTGTAAATCTTTACATTAAATATATTAAACAATCCTTGCATTTTTATTTGACTTGGATAAGTGAAATAGTATTTTGGTATATATTTCTCTCTTAGACATTTAACTAAATCACTTTCACATATAAATAAGTAATGAAATTCATCCCCAATGTCGGAATTACATAATGTACATGTTCTTTCTTGACGAGGAATACCTAACCATCTTCCTTTTTCTACGGGTAAATGCATATTTGGGGAAATAGGCATAGCAACCCGTCATAGCTCTTTGTTACCTGCTTATTTATCAACTTTTCAACACTAGCTACATGAATGAAGTACTATGTACAACAGAACAATTACGGGAATAGGGGAGGGGGTAATGGGTTGATATGCAGTGGAAACCAGGAATGAATAACATATATGACACATATGATGCCACTCAGATGGTAATATCATATTGCTATATTGCAATGAGTATGTGGAACACGATTCTGTATAATATAACTATGCTATAGTAGATGAAAATTTCAGCAATGCTGTAAATGGACACTCGATAAAGGTTAAAATGTATAAACAAGTTACATAGCATTAATCACCACTAAATCAACTATTGACAAAATTAGTATGTCACAAAGCACCGCCATGATTATTAAAAACGTTGCAGTTCACATACTAGCCATCACACTTATCAAATATAAGTCCATAAAACACTTTCCCGCCTCGTCCCTGTTACGTCCTGNAAACTCAGAATATGAAGCTGTCGAAGTGATGTATATTTATTACATTTTAGCAAACAATGTGTTGAGTTCTCAATGGCACCACAGGAACAATTCGGGGATGGTATGATGTTTTTCGTAAACAAGTATTCTTTTAGGGAGCTACATGACATACGCAGTCTTGCGTGGTAGATTTGACCCAGTCGTGAACCCTGAAAGTAGTATGAAGGTGGACATGCTTTACTATAAGATTTCAGAAAGGCTTTTAAATGGGAAATGGAAGAGTTATTTCTAATATGTAATGGAAGAGAATTCCAATTGTTTACAGCAGATGGAAGAAATGCATTTAGATGAATTTGTTTTACAAAAAATATGTGTCAGACATGATGGGTCAGAAAGTCTGGTATTATAACTTTGAACATCACTAATTGAATTAGGTAAGAGATTATACAGATACTCTGGAGTATTTTGATAAAACATTTAATTGAATTGAAAACATTTTATGGATTTTTTTATGATATATTTGAGCTTACTGAGACTGGACCTGATTAAAATAGTTTCTGTACGATACACCACACAGATGACATACATAAGCAGAAGTAGTTGTTGCAGAACCAATTATATTTCGCTCAGCGATGACAACCCTTTAGTCATTGCAACTGTTTCTCTCATGATATATTCCTCAGGTTTGTTTTTAAAACTGTCGCTTACCTGTAACATACCTGCAGATACACCTTTCCTCCCTACCTTTGTACCGACTTACCTGTAATCAATATGGCAATCAAAGGTCAACACGACAGGCCGATGTGGTGGGACTATACATATGGCATTTAATAAAATAATATTTACATTTGCATGTCATTGTCACTATATAGCCTCTTAGCAAAATAAAAAATAAAATAAAAAACACTTATNCTCTCTCTATATATACATTTGTGTGTGTGTGTGTGTGTGTGTGTGTGTGTGCGTGTGTGTGTGCGTGCCAAGGATCGTTTCCGTTTGTTTGTATTTTCAACTTGCGGACCGAAAGACCACAGGATGTATTCACTGTCGAAATGAAAGACCAATCAATTTAGTATTGACTTTGATATAATTCCAACTGATCGTTTATGTTATTATGACAGAAACTTATGAAGAAATCCATCTTTGGGAAAATACTTTTACATTGGGATCTATAATGTACTGAAAATCCTATTTTTGATTAACTTTAAGGTGTCGTATCTAATTAAGTAACGTGGAGTTTTAGAAATTAAACTACAGCAAAACCTACAATACATGTTTGTCTAAAAGGTTATACTGCGTTAAATGCAATAAATAATATTTAAAAAAAAAATCAATATGTTAAAAGCACATTGTTAAATTTAAAATTTAAGATAGGAGCTATTGTTGTCTTTTTAAAGAGATAAAACTGTTACTATATTTTAATCTTGGAAGCAATAGTGCTGTGAATACTTGATATGTGCATTAATAATGTTGTTTTCACACATACACTATAGTGAACCTTCAAAGAAATTCAGTAGGGTTAATTTACACAGAAAAGGCTTCAAACATTCTAATATTATTTTCTCGGTGTGCATCACTTAATAGAGGTGACATTTCAGTTGTGATATTTTGACAAACGCATCCAAACTCAATGATGAACACTTTTGGTCATGTCATTTTGACCTAACCGAAAAACCGCTTAATTATAAGTTGATATATCTTTCAATTAAGTTTTTCATTAGCTCCGAATCAGTCCTGTTGGTCCTGTTTGAGCTCCGAATCAGTTCTGTTGGTCCTGTTTGAGCTCCGAATCAGTCCTGCTGGTCTTGTTTGAGCTTCAAATCAGTCCTGCTGGTCCTGTTTGAGCTTCAAATCAGTCCTACTGGTCCTGTTTGAGCTGCAAATCAGTCCTGCTGGTCCTGTTTGAGCTCCAAACCAGTCCTGCTGGTCCTGTTTGAGCTGCAAATCAGTCCTGCTGGTCCCGTTTGAGCTCCCAATCATTCCTGCTGGTCCTCGTTGAAGGTTGATTGTGTGTGTTTAAGCAACATTCGTAACTGTATGCAAATTTGATACAGATATCATATTCACATCAACAAGTGACACACATCTATTGCTATTCTCATTAATTGTATTTTCGATATTCATATGAAACTACAAACGCAGAAATCCTCATCTTGATATTGTTTTGAGTCATTGTGAAAGGGCAACTATATTATTTTTTATGCATGTATTCTTTTGCAACTTCTTTTATTTTATATTTTTTCGAATTGTTTCATTATTTGTTTCATTTTTTCTTCAATTCTATTTTTTTTCCAATGAGGCTACATAACAGTTAAAGGTGGTCAAATGTATGAATTGCGTTTTTTCTTGGTCTTTAGAAGGACAATGTAGAATTATGAAAAATAAATATTACAAAAAATGAATTATGTTGCAACTATGTCGAGGTCTGGACATTTTTGGCCTGAATTGACTTGATTATATTTAAAAGTCTTCAGAAAATGAAAAAATAGAACTCAATATTAACCTTTGACGTTGGAATGACCATCAGCCTTGTATACGTACATGTAAACTCGACATGATCATAGTAACGTTTATTGATGTTATGAGTTCCTTGATCCCGGATCATCAATTTGTCACTCTGACCATATCAAAGATCCTAACTTCCTGTGTAAGGCGATCGTGGTGGTGTAATAGCTATCGTCGCTGGTTCTCGGCTGGGCGATTTGGTGTCGTAGAATGTCATGTTGAGCCCTTGACAGGACACGAGGCATTAGTTGTTTTACGTATTGATTTAGGAAACTTAATGTATCATGTAGAATGTTGTTTATTACATTAAATCATATACCACTGAAGGTAAAGAGTCCATAAGAAATAATCGTGGTTATGAACTTATACTATTAACTGTATGTCGACTTTAACAATGTCTACAGAGAGCTTTGCCTCTTGAAATGTTATCTAAATACTGTTGGATGGAAAATCGGGATAGGAATCGAAGGAAGCGTCAAAAGCACCATTCCTTAGCTTTATTTCAATCACAGTTTTGTTAGATTTTTTTTTAATAAAGACACGTGTTGTCCAGTTGCATGTATCATACCAATGGTTTGGTTCATTATTTGTCAGAAAAAAACAGTAAATTAAAATAAATTAAAATTTGTTGAACTATTGACACTCAGTACCTTTATTTATTTATATTGCTGATTCTGGACTTATAACAGATGTCCATCTCCCAAAGAGGACAAACCTAAGAAAACGCCTGAAACACTGTACTTAACATAAAAATAAGTGGAGGGTCCCTTAATGATTGGTACAAATCGTGTCAGGTGAAGGGGAGGCTCGGCAGCTGTACACCTCTCGACGTGTTGGGGTACGTGGGAAATTACAGATGCTGGATGACCTGTCCAGGTATAAGGGTCACTTGACCAGCTTGACCAGGTAGGATAAAAGGAAAGCTCGCCGAACGGGACTGCACACAGGTAGCAACATCGGCTGTTGAACGTAAGGATGAACGGACTTCTCCTCATTTGTCTCTCGCTTGTAGCTGGTAAGTCATAATCTTAATTATAAATTTACTTTGCATGTTCACTATGCACACTTTGTTAACTTATGGTCAACCTTTTTATCTAAAAGAGCATCACATATCTTAGAATAGAAAATATAAAATTCACGCTCATTAAGTATTGATGTAGTAATTGTGCCTGAACATCTTTCTAAAGTAATACATCTGTAATTATCTGTACTGCTCTTGTGTCCTTCAAGATACTCATTGATCAGTAGATAATGACAGACAATATACATGAAATATATATATGATCTTACATGAGTTTCCATTTCATATGAGAATTATGAAACGAGTCAAAGAATTTTTCCATTTAGCGAGCCTCTGGCGAGCTAAAATGAAAAATTCGTGACGGTTTTCATCAATTCCATATGAAATGAAAACGAGTGTAAGATCCTTTTTACCACATACTCAAGATTTGTGGCATTTATTCGTGTAAAACGACAATTTTCATGCAACCTTGACTTTTGACTCCATTGCGTAAGTCTGTGATGTGATGTACTTGTTCTAGGCGTGACATCACAATTGAAACAGTTGAAACTTATAACCAATCACAGGGCTGATAGGTCATATTACATGGGTTAATATGCCAAAATATCTGGCATGGTTATAATCAATGAATAACAGTACATTATGAGATAAAAACAATCTTTTGATAGTCATCCCATGATATAAAGATACGTTATTATAACAATAATTATAGTTCATGGCTATATTTTTTTTCTTTCAAATAAAATTGCGGTTGAAATATTGATAGCTTTAAGAACTTCACTATCTGATAGCTGGTTTTTTATTTCTTGAACGAAAGTATTTGGTACATTATCATCTTAATTATTCAAACACACATTAACCCATTAACCTTTTCATTCTTGTCAGGTTCCTTTGACGAATTTCTTTTCTGAAATAATCGAAAAAAATAATCTTGTCGTTACTCTTTCTTTTCTTGCATTTTCCTCATATAATTCCCCATATAACCTTACTGAGTTTCATAACCGGTTCTGATATAGCTTCAAACACTGAAAGCTTTAGTTGCCATTCGTTAGGAAGATGATCGCC
>NW_018405244.1:29542-39236 GCF_002113885.1 Mizuhopecten yessoensis
TAACGATATGTTTATTATAGGACTTACAGCATACGGTACGGTAGTGGATACTAACGATATGTTTATTATAGGACTTACAGCAAAAGTACGGTAGTGGATACTAACGATATGTTTATTATAGGACTTACAGAATACGGAACGGTAGTTGGATAATAACGATATGTTTATTACAGGACTTACAGCATACGGTACGGCAGTGGATAATAACGATATGTTTATTTTAGGACTTAAAGCATACGGAACGATAGTTGGATAATAACGATATGTTTATTATAGGACTTAAAGCATACGGTATGGTAGTGGATAATAACGATATGTTTATTACAGGACTTACAGCATACGGTACGGTAGTGGAGCATTAGCGACTGGTTACAGTGTCAGTGTTACTTCTACCAAGCTGGTAAGTGTCCTTTATCATTGTTTATACTGATACAAAAGGTATTTTATATTATGAAATAGTCCTAATGTGGCGTGACAACAATTTTATAGTAAATAAGACCGATAGTGATCGCGTTAGTGAATGACATATCAAATTAGTGGTTTTGAAACGAACAATTTGATTTGGCGATGAAAATAGATAACTTTTAAAAATATGTTTTCGTTTGCCTAGTAGTATTTATTTAGCTTGACATATAAATGTATGTTTTCGAGTTTCATACTGACAAGCCAGATGTGGATGACGCCATAAAGACAAGGACAAAACTATAACATCAACTATCACCTAATGAAATGAAGGTTACCGATTGGTGTTGGGGTTTTTTTCTCGTTAGACACAGGGAGTGCGTCATGCTATCATCTTATTGGATACAGCAGGCCAAACTTGATTTATAATTAATAAAATATGTAGCGGTGAAATAATTTTACTTGGCAGCATGAAAACTATGGTGTTGGCTCTGGAGGATTCCCGAACGATATTGCAATAATGAAGGTACAAGCAATGAACTTTAACGGGAACGCACAGCCAATCAGTTTGACACAGCGTTCTAACAACGACCTAGCAGAAGGAGCATTGTGTAGGATTACCGGCTGGGGTAACACTAACGGCGGTAGTAAGTACACCTCCAAAAATCAATTAAATTAAATAATTTGGTTCAATATTTCGGCAAAATTCAAGGTCATCATTAACATATTAGGATGGTAAAATCATTCTTAAAAACTGAACGAAAGAATTTTAATACAAAGCAATTATGTCCGTTAATTTAAAGCTATATCACTGTGTTAATACGTGATTCTATGATGTCAATTTTTTCTGTATACTTTGTATTTAATATCATAGCTAGCAGTATTCCGGACAATCTGCAGGAGGCCGAAATGAGCGTTATAACTGACTCGGCGTGCGAGGGACAATGGGGGAGCAACATATGCCGATCTTGTCACGTTTGTGTCTACGGCGACGGAGAGCGCAGTGCATGTAACGTAAGCGAATAGCTATAGGTTAATGTAATGTAAGTAGTTAATTGTGTGGTTATATATTAGTGTAATGTAATGTAAGTGGTTAATTGTGTGGCTATATATTAATTAATGTAAATGGTTAAGTGTGTGACTATATATTAGTGTAATGTTATGTAAGTGGTTAATTGTGTGGCTATATATTAATGTAATGTAAGTGGTTAATTGTGTGACTATATATTAGTGTAATGTAATGTAAGTGGTTGACTGTGTGGCTATATATTAGTGTAATGTAATGTAAATGGTTAAGTGTGTGACTATATATTAGTATAATGTAATGTAAGTAGTTGACTGTGTGGCTATACATTAGTTATTGTAATGTAAGTGGTAAATTTTGTGGGTATATATTAGTGGAATGTGATGTCAGTCAAAATAGCGGTTCATTGGTTGACGTGAATTCAGTTACACGTAACATATAGGGATGTTAAGTGATATTATCGTAAGTATTAATCGATGATCATGAAGTACAAAGGTATGATTACCTCATTGATAGAAAAAATACATTTTAACTAAATTATAAAATCATCGGTACTACCTTTACAGTTTAATATCTTCGAGTGAAAATACAAAATACATGTACATAAGACAATCGGTTTATTACACGATGTGCGTTGTGCAAATTATGTGTGCATGGTGTGCAGACGATGTGCGAACGAAGAAAAAACTTCGAATATAACTATAGTTCAGTATATTTAATTATTGCTCGATAAGAATCGTGGTATAAAAATATTTTGGAATGGTTTGTGAAGAAATACGATTTCGCATTAAAAACATTCATATTTCCTAACTTTAAAATTGTTGCGTGAGTCAGTTAGATTAATATGGAAACAGTAATGATCATATATATTACCAAAGCTATTTTGAAAGACACTTAATCGACTCTTCGGTACATATACAAGGATATTATTTTATCTAGTCATCCGTTGTTCCTTTGAAATTTCAACAGAAAGCGTAACAGTCACAATTATCACAGGGAATGTCCATGGTGGTATTCTGTGTCTGAAAGTACAAACCGATTATTGGCAGGTTTATATGTGTACCATGCTACGGAATAACGTATTTGCTGTATTGTTGTTGTTGCAGGGAGACAGCGGAGGACCTTTAGTCTGTAAAAATAATGCAAGCGACCAGTGGGAACTAGTCGGAGTGACGTCATGGGGTGCTACCAACTGTCCACCAGGATATCCATCTGTATATACAGAGGTCCGATCCTACGCCGACTGGATCAACACCAACAAGTGATATGTTCGTGTTGGCCAGCCTTTACTCAACTTTATGTAATTTTATTCAAGACCAATAAAATATCTGATGGCAATTTTTTTTTTTTTTTTTATAATTACTGGATGGAACTAGAGCCAATTAGATCTCTCAAATATTACGTAAATTTGCCTTCTTATCAATTATTTCTTGCACTTTCCGTAGACTTTTTCGACAGTCCTTTTTAACAAATCAGCACTCTAGACATATTTCTTGGATATATGAATATAAACAGAAATTGGTTGAACTAAAGCGTCCTTTCCGAATTGAAGGTGGTTTTCTTTTTGACTCAATCGTCAGTCTAAACATCAAAAATGAAATTCATTTGTTACATGTTTACACTACTAGTGTAGGCAATCGAGCTTCATATTTAATAACAAAAAATACGAAGAGATATGGGGTATCGACGATATAATATAAGGCTCCGACCTCGCCCCCTATAAATCTTACTGACTCTCTATGGTTCTGAGGGTCAGTAACTGACTATATAACGAATTTATCGCATCGAGGACCTTTTTTGTTTTTTTGTTTTAGCAGATTGACTGTTAAGTCGCTTCGTGTTAATCTCTCCATTGTTGTTGACTGTCAATGTCGCCGAACCGCTTAGATAAGGGAACGGCACCCACGCTAAAACAAAAGACGGTCGCTGGCGACAACGTCTTACTATTTTCCCCTGGCGTAGGGGAGGCAACTCCTATCATCTTACGATACAATGTAGCGAATATTCAGGTACCCGTATCTGTTGTTTTAGTTTTGAAGCGGTGAGCAATGGGCGGCCATATTGCCCTATAATGGAATCCTACTGACCCTCTATAGAAAATGAGAGGGTCACCACGTGACAGCTCTAAACCAATGGTTTTTGGACATTTTTGTCCGAGGTCCGATAATCGGTTTTATAGATACTTCGAATGTTAAAGAAATTTAAGGTATAAAAAAGGTATCTTTTACATGGATCTCTCTAATTGAAATGGAGATATGTGTTTTATTAGTTTTAGAGTGATTGCTATCGGTTGATCGGAATCAAACAAGGAGTCATTTGACGTAAGGTAAGGTCACTGGGTCAATATCGAGGTCAAATATTGTGTCTTTTTACTGATGAACAATTTTTTATGTTATTATGAAGCAAAGTTGTTCAGAACTTAACACGGAGCCAACTGTCCTAAGGTCCATGTTACGGGGTCCAAAGGTTCAAAGTCAAGTTGTTGTTTTTCTCTGATGAACATTTCATGATATTATGAAGCAAGTTGGTCGGAATTAAAGAATAAGTCAAATGACCAAAGATCAGGGTCACTGGATTAAAGGTCAAGGTCATTTGGGTCCAAAGGTCAAAGACAAAGTGGATCTCTGACTTTGACACTGGCTCTTGATTGAGGAGGTATTACAGGTGAAATAAAACAATTCAAAGCTAACAAATGAGTATTGCACTGGTATTTACATTTATGTTAGCCCAGCAAATATGGAGCTGGAAGGAAACAAGACTCACATCATAGTACATGTAAAATGTATTTTTTGCTTCCTTGCGATTCTTTTTGAAGTCCAAATGTCAGACGTCAAGCTCAGCTACATGTATATGGGCAGATTGCTTCTTGATGATTATGGGGGATATATTTTTTAACAAATCAAATTTACAACTGCTATACAATGGAAATCGAACAGGTAAATGTAACCAAACTTTATAAACCTCAAAAAAGAGCAGCAAGGGTTCTCTTGAACTGTTTGTAATACTCCATCCAGATACATGTAAAAGACGTTAAACTGCCTACCTTTTGCACAATATCTTAACCATTTTAAATACACTACGCCCATCAATATTTACCAGATCTTTGTCTATTAACATGTTTTACCTACATGTACCTTCATTTAAAACAAAACAAAATATTTACAAAAATTTTACCTTCCAGGCACCATATACATGGAATATTTTACCTGCCAGGCACCATTTACATGGAATATTTTACCTGTCAGGCACCATATACATGGAAGATTTTACCTGTCAGGCACCATATAAATAGAATATTTTACCTGCAAGGCACCATATACATGGAAGATTTTACCTGCCAAGCACCATGTACATGGAATATTTTACATGCCAGGCACCATATACATGGAATATTTTACCTGTCAGGCACTTTATACATGGAATATTTTACCTGCCAGGCACCATATACATGGAATATTTTACCTGCCAGACACCATATACATGGAATATTTTACCTGCCAGGCACCATATACAATATTTTACCTGAACATGTTAGAAATGCACCCTTCCTATTGTTTTTTAAGCAGATTACAACGACGTTTTTATGGACTTTAAGTACTGTAGGATACAACAAATGGATAATAGAGTGTTTTCATAATTAATAATATACATATATAAGAACTCACCAAAATGCGCATACAATGAAGACATTTTGGAAAATAATTATGATATATTTGGTTCAAACTTTGTTTTATTCAAATTTTGTTGGACAAAACATCGAAGTACATGTCTTATAGAACAGAAAAGGAAATTTAAACAAGTGTGGTGACAGTTATGTAAATGTTACATGCTTAATTATCAACTTTTCAACACTAGCTACAAGAATGAAGTAATATGTACAACACAACAATTACGGGTATAGGGGAGGGGGAAATGGATTGGTATGCAGTGGAAACCAGGAATGAATAACATATATGACACATATGACACATCAGATGGTAATATCATATTGCTATATTGCAATGAGTTTGTGGAACACGATTCTGTAAAATATAACTATGCTATAGTAGATGAAAATTTCAGCAATGCTGTAAATGGACACTCGATAAAGGTTAAAATGTATATACAAGTTACATAGCATTAATCACCACTAAATCAACTATTGACAAAATTAGTATGTCACAAAGCACCGCCATGATTATTAAAAACGTTGCAGTTCACATACTAGCCATCACACTTATCAAATATAAGTCCATAAAACACTTTCCCGCCTCGTCCCTGTCACGTCCTGCTCAAACTACCATAATCATGGCCAGTTAGCGACATAATATGGTATAAAGAAATACAATGGCAAAATCACTGAATAAGCATATAAATCCAAATACATTTTAAAACATAGTAGTAAAACGAATGCAACACAACATACACACATATATATATATATATATATGTCAAAATGAAATTGTTAAAGGACTATTCGTTTATTTGAAATATTTTAGTTTTGAGTATATAATTTTGGAAAACTGTCTAAGTGATGTATATTTATTACATTTTAGCAAACAATGTGTTGAGTTCTCAATGGCACAGCAGGAACAATTCGGGGATGGTATGATGTTTTTCGTAAACAAGTATTCTTTTAGGGAGCTACATGACATACGCAGTCTTGCGTGGTAGATTTGACCCAGTCGTGAACCCTGAAAGTAGTATGAAGGTGGACATGCTTTACTATAAGATTTCAGAAAGGCTTTTAAATTGGAAATGGAAGGGTTATTTCTAATATGTAATGGAAGAGAATTCCAATTGTTTACAGCAGATGGAAGTAATGCATTTAGATGAATATTTGTTTTACAAAGAATATGTGTCAGACATGATGGGTCAGAAAGTCTGGTATTATAACTATGAACATCACTTACTGAATTAGGTAAGAGATTATACAGATACTCTGGAGTATTTTGATAAAACATTTAATTGAATTGAAAACAGCGATGACAACCCTTTAGTCATTGCAACTGTTTCTCTCATGATATATTCCTCAGGTTTGTTTTTAAAACTGTCGCTTACCTGTAACATACATGCAGATATACCTTTCCTCCCTACCCTTGTACCGACTTACCTGTAATCAATATAGCAATCAAAGGTCAACACGACAGGCCGATGTGGTGGGACTATACATATGGCATTCAATAAAAGAATGAAAACATTAAACAGTTGATATGATTCATACAGGAAACAGTCTCTCTATATATACATATGTGTGTGTGTGTGTGTGTGTGTGTGTGTGTGTGTGCCAAGGATCGTTTCCGTTTGTTTGTATTTTCAACAACTTGCGGACCGAAAAACCACAGGATGTATTCACTGTCGAAAGAAAAGTCCAATCAATTTAGTATTGACTTTGATATAATTCCAACAGATCGTTTATGTTATTATGACAGAAACTTATGAAGAAATCCATCTTTGGGAAAATACTTTTACATTGGGATCTATAATGTACTGAAAATCCTATTTTTGATTAACTTTAAGGTGTCGTATCTAATTAAGTAACGTGGAGTTTTAGAAATTAAACTACAGCAAAACCTACAATACATGTTTGTCTAAAAGGTTATACTGCGTTAAATGCAATAAATAATATTAAAAAAAAAACTATCAATATGTTTAAAGCACATTGTTGAATTTAAAATTTAAGATAGGAGCTATTGTTGTCTTTTTAAAGAGATAAAACTGTTACTATATTTTAATCTTGGAAGCAATAGTGCTGTGAATACTTGATATGTGCATTAATAAGGTTGTTTTCACACATACACTATAGTAAACCTTCAAAGAAATTCAGTAGGGTTAATTTACACAGAAAAAGGCTTCAAACATTCTAATATTTTTTTCTCGGTGTGCATCACTTCATAGAGGTGACATTTCAGTTGTGATATTTTGACAAACGCATCCAAACTCAATGATGAAAACTTTTGGTCATGTCATTTTGACCTAACCGAAAAACCGCTTAACTATAAGTTGATATATCCTTCAATTAAGTTTTTTCATTAGCTCCGAATCAGTTCTGTTGGTCCTGTTTGAGCTCCGAATCAGTCCTGCTGGTCCTGTTTGAGCTCCAAATCAGTCCTGCTGGTCCTGTTTGAGCTCCAATTCAGTCCTGCTGGTCCTGTTTGAGCTCCAAAACAGTCCTGTTGGTCCTGTTTGAGCTCCAATTCAGTCCTGCTGGTCCTGTTTGAGCTCCAAATCAGTCCTGTTGGTCCTGTTTGAGCTGCAAATCAGTCCTGCTGGTCACGTTTGAGCTCCCAATCATTCCTGCTGGTCCTCGTTGAAGGTTGATTGTGCGTGTTTAAGCAACATTCGTTACTGTATGCGAATTTGATACAGATATCATATTCACATCAACAAGTGACACACATCGATTGCTATTCTCATTAATTGTATTTTCGATATTCATATGAAACTGCAAACGCAGAAATCATCATCTTGATATTGTTTTCAGTCATTGTGAAAGGGCAACTTTATTATCTTTTATGCATAAATTATTTTGCAACTTTTTTTTTTTTTTTTTTCGATTTTTTTTAATTTTTTTCTTCAATTCTATTTTTTTCCAATGAGGCTACATCTAACACTTAAAGGTGGTCAAATGTAAGAATTGCGTTTTTTCTTGGTCTTCAGAAGGACAAATGTAAAATCATGAAAAAATAAATTACAAAAAATAAATTATGTTGCAACTATGTCGAGTTCTGGACATTAATGGCCTGAATTGACTTGATTATATTTATAAGTCTTCAGAATATGAAAAAATAGAGCTCACTACGAACTGAAAAAGAACGTAAAATGGTGGGGGCCAAAGATCCCTATGTGATCTCTTGTTTTTGGAGATGACTACGTTCTGTTGGTCCTTGCTAGTTAATGTGGATCGCCTGGCTGAAAAATACCAAAGACTTCAACCATAACACCACTCTCTGACAGTGTGAATGAAATCCTTCTTCAAGTTAAAATCCTGCTAAGCCTATGTCTGAACCTTCGATGACTTCTGTCCTAGATGTAAAAAAACTTCTATATTATTTCACAATAAATATATCATAATATAGATTGTCCATACCATAGGAGAGGGCTTGTATAGGCATACGCCTGTTGCCCAAATCCTTTTGAAAGTATAAGATGCAATATTCAATAAAAAGAAATGTGAAATGAAACCACCCTCTGAAAAGATTTGACAGTGAAATGACCGACTGCACAGTTATGTCAACAAATCATCTATTCCACAAATACCAAAGATTTCAACTATTATAACACCACCCACTCTAAGATATTAACCTTTGACGTAGGAATGACCATCAGACTTGTATACGTACATGTAACCTCGACATGATCATAGTAACAAATCGTTTATTGATGTTATGAGTACCTTGATCCCGGATCATCTATTTGTCACTCTGACCATATCAAAGATCCTAACTTCCTTTTTAAGGCGATCGTGGTGGTGTAATAGCTATCGTCACTGGTTCTCGACTGGGCGATTTGGTGTCACAAAATGTCATGTTGAGACCTTGACAGGACACGAGGCATTAGTTGTTTTAGGTATTAAATTAGGAAACTTAATGTACCATGTATATATTTTGATCGTACTTGTACTGTCCTATGTGCGTGTTTGATCGTCTAATAAATAGTTGTATATTGTACATGAAACTCAACCTGATTACATCTTATCTAAACAATCATATTAAAATGTATAATACTTGTTCTCATTTGCGACAGGTATCGATGTTCTACTAAGATCCCGTTTAATGGCAGTTTTGATAATGTTTTATGATAAACTCACTTATAAAAGTAAACTTATTCAACTTATATAATCACAGTAATGAATTAAAACTCTAAACATTGTGTCGACTTTAATCGTGTCGACTTTAATCATGTCTACAGAGAGCTTTGTCCCTAAATATTTCAGTGTTATGATTTTTAGTCTGATGAAGAGGATTTGTATAGATCCTATTTCAGTATTTAAACTAAACCTAACTTAACTTATATTTTATTTAAATATTGTTGGATGGAATATTTGGATAAGAAGGAAAGGCACTGAGTTCGTTTCCTAGTTTTTGTAAATTACAGTTTTCTTTGATTTGGCAGTATAAAGAATCTCATTGAAAAAATAATAACTTTAAAAACGAGTGTTGTCCAGTTACATGTATCATACCAAGGGTTTTATTTATTTACTGCCAGAAAAATACAGTGAATAAAAATCAATTCGAATTGTTTAATCATTGACATGCAGTTATATTGCAGTCTGGACTAAAAACAGAT
>NW_018405244.1:42600-42708 GCF_002113885.1 Mizuhopecten yessoensis
CTATTTTACATGCCAGGCACCATATACAATATTTTACCTGGACATGTTAGAAATGCACCCTATCTATTGTTTTTTAAGCAGATTACAACGACGTTTTTATGGACTTTA
>NW_018405244.1:46447-48235 GCF_002113885.1 Mizuhopecten yessoensis
ACGATAATCGATATTATAGATACTTCGAATGTTAAAGAAATTTAAGGTATAAAAAGGTATCTTTTACATGGATCTCTCTAATTGAAATGGAGATGTGTGTTTTATTAGTTTTAAAGTGATTGCTATCGGTTGATCGGAATCAAACAAGGAGTCATTTGAACTAAGGTAAGGTCACTGGGTCAATATCGAGGTCAAATATTGTGTCTTTTTACTGATGAACAATTTTTTATGTTATTATGAAGCAAAGTTGTTCAGAGCCAACTGTCCTAAGGTCCATGTTACGGGGTCCAAAGGTTCAAAGTCAAGTTGTTGTTTTTTCACTGATGAACATTTCATGATATCATGAAGCAAGTTGGTCGGAATTAAAGAATAAGTCAAATGACCAAAGATCAGGGTCACTGGATTAAAGGTCAAGGTCATTTGGGTCCAAAGGTCAAAGACAAAGTGGATCTCTGACTTTGACACTGGCTCTTGATTGAGGAGGTATTAAAGGTGAAATAAAACAAATCAAAGCTAACAAATGAGTATTGCACTGGTTTTTACATTTATGTTAGACCAGCAAATATGGAGGTGGAAGGAAACAAGACTCACATCATAGTACATGTAAAATGTATTTTTTGCTTCCTTGCGATTCTTTTTGAAGTCCAAATGTCAGACGTCAAGCTCAGCTACATGTAAAGTGGCAGATTGCTTCTTGATGATTATGGGGGATATATTTTTTAACAAATCAAATTTACAACTGTTATAGAATGAAAATCGAACAGGTAAATGTAACCAAACTTCATCAACCTCAAAAAAGAGCAGCAAGGGTTATCTTGAACTGTAATTTTAATACACCATCCAAGGACATGTAAAAGAAGTTAAACTGGCTACCTTTTGCACAATATCTTAACCATTTTAAATACACTACGTCCATCAATATTTACCAGATCTTTGTCTATTAACATGTTTTACCTACATGTACCTTCATTTAAAACAAAACAAAATATTTACAAAAATATTTTACCTTCCAGGCACCATACCATTGAATATTTTACCTGCCAGGCACCATATACATAGAACAATTTGCCTGCCAGGCACCATATACAATATTTTACCTGCCAGGCACCATATAAATGGAATATTTTACCTGCCAGGCACCATATACAAGGAATATTTTACCTGCCAGGCACCATATACATGGAATATTTTACCTGCCAGGCACCATATACAAGGAATATTTTACCTGCCAGGCACCATATACATGGAATATTTTACCTGCCAGGCACCATATACATGGAATATTTTACCTGCCAGGCACCATATACATGGAATATTTTACCTGCCAGGCACCATATACATGGAATATTTTACCTGCCAGGCACCATATACATGGAATATTTTACCTGCCAGGCACCATATACATGGAATATTTTACCTGCCAGGCACCATATACATGGAATATTTTACCTGCCAGGCACCATATACATGGAATATTTTACCTGCCAGGCACCATATACATGGAATATTTTACCTGCCAGGCACCATATACATGGAATATTTTACCTGCCAGGCACCATATACATGGAATATTTTACCTGCCAGGCACCATATACATGGAATATTTTACCTGCCAGGCACCATATACATGGAATATTTTACCTGCCAGGCACCATATACATGGAATATTTTACCTGCCAGGCACCATATACATGGAATATTTTACCTGCCAGGCACCATATACATGGAATATTTTACCTGCCAGGCACCATATACATGGAATATTTTACCTGCCAGGCACCATATACA